>NW_027139729.1:0-25000 GCF_035084215.1 Heptranchias perlo | reverse complement strand
CTGCCATCTGCTTAACCGGAAATTACCTGTGAAATGACTGCCTGCCATCTTCCGAATGGAAATTACCTTTGAAATGACTGCCTGCCATCTGCCCAACGGAAATTACCCGTGAAATGACTGCCTGCCATCTGCCTAACCGGAAATTACCCGTGAAATGACTGCCTGCCATCTGCCTAACGGAAATTACCTGTGAAATGACTGCCTGCCATCTTCCGAACGGAAATTACCTGTGAAATGACTGCCTGCCATCTGCCTAACCGGAAATTACCTGTGAAATGACTGCCTGCCATCTGCTTAACCGGAAATTACCTGTGAAATGACTGCCTGCCATCTGCCTAACGGAAATTACCTGTCAAATGACTGACTGCCATCTGCCGAACCGGAAATTACCTGGGAAATGACTGCCTGCCGTTTGCCGAACGGAAATGACCTAATACCGATGTGAATGTAAACTTCAGTCCAACTTTCAACCATTCAATTTCACGCAATCGCAAGTTCTGACTGCAAAACTGCCTGTGAAATATCATCTCCTTATGAAATAAATGTTTGCCCTTTCTCATTTGATGCCCAGTTTTGTTTCATTTTATTTTCCTGGGTTTGTATTGTGACCGTACCCATTTAATGGCAGTGAGCTGATATTGCCAATCGGGCTCAGCATTCGATAGCAAGCAGCTACCGGCCTTATAAGCTCCGCTGATAACCTGATATCTGACGAATTTCCTTTCCATGTTTCATTGTATTTATACTTTTCCTATATAGGGTAAAACGAGGGTGCACAAATTTAAAAACAAAGCAATTTGGCAACATACAGGTCTCCCCAGTAAACGCAAGAGCACGCAGAAGGAATCCCAATGGAACAAACCCCTTCTCATTCAATCCACTGGAAAAATTCTGAAAAGACCAAACCCTTTCCTATTCCGTCCCATTGCATCGAATCCCAAAGAGAAAAACTCCTTCTCGTTCCAAGCCATTATAGAGAGTGCGGTGCCCAGAACTGAACACAGTACTCTGAATGAGGACTAACCAGAGCTCTGTATAACTGTGACATAACTTCCACTCCTTTTTATTCCCGTTCCCTTGAGATAAAGATCATCTCCATTTTAACTTTTTTAGTGAATTAATAATCACTGTTAGTGATTTCTGTACTTGGATCCCCATATGCCTTGATTCCCCGAGAGTTCAAAAATCTATCGATCTCAGCTTTGAATATATTCAACGACTGAGCATCCACAGCCCTCTGGGGTTGAGAATTCCAAAGATTCACAACACTTTCAGTGAAGAAATTCTTCCTAATTTCGATCCTAAATGGCCGGTCCCTTATCTTGAGACGATGACCTCGAGTTCTTGATTCTCCAGCAGGGGAATCAGCCTCTCCTCACCTACCCTGTCAAACCGCCTAAGAATTTTATACGTTTCAATCCGATCACCTCTCATTCTTCTAAACTCCAGCGAATATAGGCCAATTTTTCCTCATAGTACAATTGCAGCAAGATCTCTTTACTCTTATATTCCAACACCCTTGCAATAAAGGCTAACATATCATTTGCCTTCCTCACTCTCATTAGACCCTTGGTAACTATTTATTTCCAGTATGTTTTTCCTCTGTTCCTTCTATAGGGAAAATAAATGAACGTTGAAAACATTTTGATACAATTACAGCGGTTTATATTTTGGAAACAATATCCAGCTGAACTGCATCAAATTGGATTCCAAACTTCTCGTTTCTGAAGGAAGTGAATTAATAAGAATAATTAATTGCGATGGCCGGGAATCGAACCCGGATCAACTGCTTGGAAGGCAGCTATACTCACCACTATACCACCATCGCTGACAATCAGTCAGAATTAATTAGTTCCTAAACATTAGATCCTGAAAAGACACTGCAGGCTGTTGGATTTTGTTCTTCATTTAAACTGGTTTCTGACGGATCCTTTCTCGCTCTGTTGCAGTTCCCGTTTCCGCCCAGTAGATGACGCCAACCCCCAATCAATGGAAATTACACAACAGCCAGTAATTCTTCACCTGATATCGGACTGAAGAGACAGTCGATACCTGCAATACTTGACCGGCTGGAAATACATTTTGCCGCAGCTCACATCAGCCATTGAGTAAAGTTAAATAATTATATTAAATCATTACAGAGACCTGACTGCCAGCTGGGCACGAATGGTAGCTTATTATTCAAGTCAAAAAGATCTTTAGAAAGGACAGGGAAATCGGGAAAGGAGGAGGAGCAGCAATATTACTAAAGGACAATATTACAGCAGTTCAAAGATAAAATATCAGTGAGGGTGAGCAGGCAGTGTAAACACTCTGAAAGACCCATCACAAGTGGCCCCACTGTACTCCTCCAGAATGAACATTTACCTGAGGAAGGAGGAAGTCTCCGAAAGCTTGTGAATTTAAAATAAAATTGCTGGACTATAACTTGGTGTTGTAAAATTGTTTACAATTGTCTCCTCCAGAATGTGTAAGAAGGGAGAGTGCGGGAGGATTTCTTTATTCTTTGTGAGATTGTGGAAATATCTGGAAGAGGAAAAACCGGCGGTAAAGCTCGGGCCAAGGCCAAGTTCGCTCATCCCGGGCCGGACTACAGTTCCGTCTTCACAGGCTCTTGCGAAAGGGAAACTGCACTGAACGTGTGGGTGCAGGAACCTCGGTCTATCTGGGTGGTTTGTTCGGGCATCTGACGGCTGAAATCCTCGAGCTGGCCGACAACGCGGCCCGCGACAACAAGAAGACCCGCATCATCCCCAGACACCTGCAGCTGGCCATCCGCAACGACGAGGAGCTTAACAAGCTGCTGGGACAGATGACCATCGCTCAGGGCGGGGTGCTGCCTGATATCCAGGCCGAGCTGCTGCCGAAGAAAAGTGCTGGGAGCATTAAGAACAAGTGAAGCGGCCAAGATTTAATCTACTAACAGGACAAGGACAGGTCCAATCTTATTAAATCATTTGAATAAGTAACAGAAGGAATAGATAAGGGTAACCTGGTAGATGTAATACATTTGGATTTTCAGAATGCCTTATATAAGGTACCGCATTGTAGACTCATGGCAAAGTTCAGTGCACGTGGAGTCAGGGGACAGGTAGCGGAATGGATAGCAAGCTGGCGACAAAACAGAAAACAGATAATAGGGGTCACGGGTAGCAGCTTGGAGTGGCAAAAAGTGGGAAGTGGTTTAACACAGGGATCAGTGCTGGGACCACTCCTGTTCACAATTAACATTAAAGATTTGGATTCGGGAATCGGAAGTACAATTTCAAAATTTGACGATGACACCAAATTGGGGGGTACAGTTAATACAAAGGAAGAATGTGTCAAAATGCAAGAGGACATTAATAAACTTACAGAATGAAGAATAAGGAGCTCACACACTGCTTGGAAAATAACAGTCTAAACAGGATAGAGGAGCAAAGGGATCGAGGGGTACAGAGACACAAATTACTGAAAGTCGCGACTAAAAGTAGCTTCGCCAGTGTTACCGTCTCACAAAGACACTCGCACTCAATCTGTGAAAAGATAATAACCATAAAATGGGACTGAAGCCGAACACATCCCCAGTTACAGTGAGACCCGGCCCGGACATCTCATTCTCTCTGTTTTATATCAGACAGTATCCCACCTTCATGTCCAGCACAAGAGAGAGAGAGAGACAGTATCAGTCTTACACTTCCTATCTGTGTCCAAATCACGCTCAATAGCAGTATCCACCTTCATATACAGCACCAGAGAGAAAGAGGGAGGCAGACATGGTGAGAGAGACAGAGAGAGCAGTGAGGCAGAGTAACAGACAGACATAAACAGTAATAGTTCCAGACTGAGCGGTAAAGTTCCGTTTTATCCAGAAAGATCGCGTTGGAAAGACAGAAGATGCAGTCTCATCTCTCACTGATATTGTACGAGGGACAGACACATTATTAATCCCACACTCAGGGACAGTGCAGAGAATGACAAAAACAATGGGCCACATTTAATCCGCTCTTGCCTGTTGCAGCATGTGCAGTTTTGCGGCTCAGGGCTGTTCGATATTACTCTCAGTGACCGAGAGTATCACTCCGCTTAAATTAATCTGGGACTGTTGCTGTCAGATATTAATCCTACACGGTCCCAGCAAATACACCGACTCCCACTTTACTATCATGTTTCTCCAGGATTGGTTTCAGAAATCCTCCCTCCAGTTTAGGAGTCACACAGTGGAGAGGCCAAGAAAGAACAAGATTTTTTGGCTCGTTCCACAGCCGCCCACTTTATCACTGAAAGACTCTTTACCATCAAAAGATACCGAAAGAAACAGCAGGGATGGAAACATCTAGTTTAATAGTTAGAGATTGTAAAGTCAGTCTGGATTCCAGCGTTAGGCACTGGTGGAATCCCATCTGTTTTCCATTCTGGTGCCTGTTCCTGCACTGCCTGTGGACCCCATTCCCTCTGACCTTTCCCCCAGACCCACTTCCTTTGCTCAGACTCTGAAAAATTCCAATTGGGGAAAGTTTCCATCGATTTTTGTATTGGGAATTAAACCAGATATCTGCGCATGCGTGAATAAGCCCCGCCCCCAGCGCTGGTAGTGTAAGCAGAAGAGCGCATGCGCGCTGCCCTCCCCCAGCTCGGCCTGTGGGCGCCATTCCCTCAGTGAGCGGAAGAAGATGGTTTAAAACAGCCGGGAATGGAGAGATCACGGCCCCCGGGGGAAGGGAGCAAAGAGCAGCCTCGTTACAGCAGCTCATCGCTTCGGGACCGTGTCCGCAGATGGGCTCAGAGATCGGCATTGAGTCCGGGGGCAGGTCAGGGGGAGTCCGGGGGCTGTTTGTAAGAGGCGGAGTGGATCAGGAACTGGTCCCGGAACATGGAGTGAGCGGGGGAAGGGAGAGGTCATTCTCGGGCTGTGTGTGTCCAGGGTGTGTCCAGGGTAAGGGAGACAGAATGGGAAGAACCTGCTATTTAAAATCATTGCTGCTTTCTCTCCCCAAATCAGTGGTGAATGTTCCTGGTTTAGTTCCAGTCTCACCCTGTTTATTGTTACTGGAGAGTGAAGAGTGGAAACAGAGCCGGACAGTAAGGATGTGGGGAGTTATACAAAGAGCGTCGATTGCAGGCATCAGGTGAGAAGTGTGAAGGACACATTTTAAACAGCGGCTGTTTGGTTTCAGTTGAACGGTTTGTCCCCTGGGAGAGGGGATTAGAAACCTGACTTGTACAAATGTCCCTGCCCCATCGGGTAGTCCCATTCACGGATCAGTGCAGGGGTTGGGTTGTATCTGAATGTCACTAAATTGTTGTAAAACAGTCCAACACACCGGGTGTGCAGAAGCTGAGTGCTGCAGTACTGCAGTGGAGTCAGACACTGACACTGTTTGTATTGCTGGTTTTCATTTGTGGTTATTCAAAATAATTATTAATAGATATTAAACTGATCACTTTTGTATTTTCTACCTCACTTGTTCTTGAGTTACAAGAGATAATTTTCTTTCTACAGGCAAACCCTTGAAGATGCCAAAATCAGTGTGATGTTTCCTCCACCGAGGCACAAGGAACAGTGCAGCCAGCTCCTTCTCACACACAGTAAGTACATTATCACACACAGAGCACAGAGACACAGACAGGTCATCAGTTCCACAGTCTCAGACAGCAGAAGTAGTCAGTCCCACACTGATCCCAAGTTCCAGAGACACGTTTTCAATCCAACAGTCAAACAGAGCAGGTGAGGCAGACACTGTTCCATTTCCCCCTAACTCAGTCCCGCTGACAGGGAGATACAAAAATCCCAGTCCAAAATCACACTCTCAGATTGTCAATTTCACAAAAGGGCAACATTAGCCATGACTTAAACACCAGATAGAAATCACACATGGTACCCGATTGAAAGGGACAGAATGAACCCCAACAATGTACCCCGAGATTCCAATTGAATACCAGCCCAGAACTCTCACACACATGTGAGTTTAATACATGCAGTATCCATTCGAATAGTGTACCATTCGAATACAAATTGCAAGTCGAAAACTCACGTACAGTATCAGATTGAGAAATGCTGTGACAGTGTAACCTGAGAAACAAATTAGAAACCAGTTTATAATACACTCACAGTATGAGATGTAAAGATACAGTATCAATTCTATTAGTGCAGACTGAGATACACATTAAATACCAGTCCAAATATGTCACAATATAAGTTTGAAAGATACATTATCTTTCACAATAATACTCATAGATATACATATTTAATACTAGTCCAAAAAGTACACAAATTATTTGATTAAAACCTCCAGCATCAAATCCAAAAGTGTGTCCATATTTACCAATTTATTAATGAGAAAAACTATTTAAACATTAAGATATTAAAGCTACAGTATTGAATACCATAATGTAATCTGAGAGAATAATTATACACAGACACAGAATGAATCTCACACTCACATACCATACCAGAGACTGACAGATGCAGAAGGAATCCCAAACTCACATACAGTACTAGAGTTTGCCAGATGCAGATTGAATCCCACATTCAAGTATGGTACCAGAGTTGACAGAAACAGAATGAATCCCACACAGGCATACAGTACCAAGGACTGAGAGATACCGAGTTCATCCCACATTCGAATAAAGCACTAGAGACTTAGAGGTAAAGTATGAATCCCACACTCACACACAGCACCAGAGACTGACAGATACAGAATGAATCCCACACTCACGCACAGCACCAGAGACTGAGAGATACAGAATGAATCCCACACTCACACACAGTACCTGAGATTGACAGATACAGAATGAATCCCACACTCACACACAGTACCTGAGATTGACAGATACAGAATGAATCCCACACTCACACACAGTACCTGAGATTGACAGATACAGAATGAATCCCACACTCACACACAGTACCAGAGACTGAGAGATACAAAGTGAATCTCACAGTCACCTACATTGGTTCAGGCTGACTTACACATTATGTACCAGAGCAAAAATCTCACAGTCATAGATTGAAAGATACTGTATCAATTCCAGCAATGCAGACTTAGTTACACATTATGTACCAGTCCAAAAATCTCATGGTGTCAGACTGAAAGATACAGTATCAATTCCATTAGTGCAGACTGAGCTGCACATTAGAAACCACTACAAAAAAACTAATACAGATTCAGACTGAAATATACAGCATTCCATTCATGCAGACTGAGCTACACATTATTAACAAGTTCAAAAATGTCACCATATCAGTGGGAAGATGAACAAATTCACAATTGTGTTCCCAATGTAGATTTAATAGAAGTCCAAAAATAGATGCCCACATTATCTTATTACATTTCAAAATATATCATTATCTACCAAGTAAAGACTCGGAAAAATTATTCATATATTAAGGTCTTAAAGATACAGATTTGAACACCATACTGTAAATGAAGATACAAATTAGATACAGATAAAGAATGAATCTCTCACTCCGATAGAGGGCCAGAGACTGACATATAGAATGATTCCAAAACTCATACAATGTACCAGCGACTGACAGATTCAAAATGAATCCCACACGCACACACTGCAGCACAGAGTGACAGATACAGAATTTATATCACTCACGCACAGTTCAGAAATTGATAGATACAGAATGTCTCACTCACATACAGCACCAGAGACTGACAGTAACAGAACGAATCGCCCAGACACACAATGTCAGAGACTGACAGATACAGAATGAATCCCAAACTCACACACAGTACCAGAGACTGATAGATACAGAATGAATCTCAAAATAACACACAGTACCAGAGACTGATAGATACAGATTGAATCCCACACTCACATAGAGTATCAGGGACTGACAGTCACAGAATGAATCTCACATTCGCACTACTGCATACTGAGTTACATTTTACATACCAGTCCAAAGATATCATAGTGTCAGATTGAAAGATACAGTACAAATTCCATTAGTGCAGACTGAGCTACATATTAGATATTTTAGTAAATACTCATCGAGTATTATACTGAAATAAACAGTATCAATACCATTGGTTCAGACTGAGCTACACATTACATACTGGTCCAAAAACCTCATAAATGATCAGACTGCAAGATACTGTATCAATTCTATTAGCACTGCCTGACCTGTACATTACATACCGGACTGAAAATACCATACAATATTAGACTGAAAGATACAGTATCAATTCCATCAGTGAAGACTGAGCCACACATTATATAGCAGTCCAAGAATCTCATACCTTATCAGACTCAAAGATACATTATCAATTCCATGGCACGTACTGAGCTACATGTTACACACCAGTCCAAAAATTTCATAAAGTATCAGATTGAAAGATTCAGTATCACTTCCATTATTGAAGACTGAGCTACACATCACATTCCCGTACAGAAATCTCATACAGCATCAGACTGATAGATACAGTATCAATTCCTTTAGTGCAGGATGAGCTACATATTACATACCAGTCCAAAAATATCATGCAGTTTTCGAGTCAGATACAGAATTAATTCCATTATTGCAGACTGAGCTACACATTACATACCAGTCCAAAAGTCTCATACAGTATCAGACTGATAGATACAGTATCAATTTCTTTAGCGCAGGCTGAGCTACATATTACATACCAGTCCAAAAATCTCACACAATATTAGATTGAGATCCAGAATTCATCCCATTATTACAGACTGAGCTAGACATGACATACCAATCCAGTAATTTCACTTTGAACAGATTGAAAGGTACATTATCATTCACAATAGAGTTCAGAGATTAAGATGTAATCCCACTCCAAAACTCACACACGTTGTTTGATTAAAGAAAATCAAAAAGTAATCCATATTTACAAATTAAACACTAGATGAAGAAATGTATATAATTTAAAGTATTAAAGATACAGTTTCAAATATGATACTGTAAACTGAAATAAGAATACAGAATGAATTCAGACTTGCACATTGTCTCAGAGACTGAATTACAAAATGAATCCCACACTCAGATAATGTAGCAGAGAATGGCAGATACAGAATGATTCCCACACTCACATATAGTACCAGAGACTGACAGATACAGAATGAATCCCACACTCACACACAGTACCAGAGACTAATAGATACAGAATGAATCCCACACTCACAGACTGTACTGGAGACTGACAGTTACAGAATGAATGTCACAGTCACATTACTGCAGGCTGAGTTACACTTTACAGACCAGTCCAAAGATCTCATAGTGGCAGATTGAAAGATACAGTATAAATTCCATTAGTGCAGACTGAGCTACATATTAGTTATATTGGTAAATACTTGTGTTATACTGAAATAAACATTATCAATACCATTGGTACAGACTGAGCTATACATTACATACGAGTCCAAAAATCACATATGATCAGACTGGAAGATATAATTTAAATTCTATTTGCACCGTCTGAGCTCAACATTATCTAACAGTCCAACAATCCCATACAATATTAGACTGAAAGATACAGAATCGATTCTATTAGTGCAGACTGAGCCACACATTATATAGCAGTCCAAGAATCTCATACCGTATCAGACTCAAAGATACAATATCAATTCCATTAGCACAGACTCACCAGTCCAAAAATCTCATACAGTATCACATTAAAAGATTCAGTATCAATTCCATTAGTGCAGGATGAGGTATATATTACATCCCAGTCCAAAAATCTCATACAGTGTTAGACTCAGATACAGAATTAATTCCATTATTGCAGACTGAACGACACATTAAATACCAGTCCCGTAATTTCAACGTGAACAGATTGAAAGGTATATTATCGTTCACAATCGAGTTCAGAGATTAAGACGTAACACTACTCCAAAACTCACACATGTCATTTGATTAAAGAAAATCAAAAAGTCTATCCATATTAACAAATTGAATGCTCGATGAAGAACTGTATATACTTTAAAGTGTTAAAGATAAAGTTTCAATACAATATTGTAAACTGAAATAAGAATACAGAATGCACATTGTCACAGAGATTGAATTACAGAATGAATCCCACACTGAGATAAAGTAGCAGAGAAAGGCAGATACAGATTGTATCCCACTCTCACAGACAGTACCAGAGACTGACAGATACAGAATGAATGCATCACTTGTATATAGTACCTGGAGACTGACAGATGCAGAATATACCCCATGCTCACACTCCGTACCAGAGACTGACAGATTCAGAATAAATCCCAGTCTCACATACAGTACCAGAGACTGACCTCTGCTGGCGGTAAGCTGAGGGAACAAATTCACATTATCTGTCATGGTTACAGAAACAGGACAATGTGCAATGTGAGGGAAGTTTCTGTCTGTAACTTTTACTCTCGTGTTTTTGCACATTTTGACGGTGAAAAATGAAGACAATTGATTCATAATAAAGTTTTTGTTTCACTCATTCGATAGTTGTGCATGTGCCCCACTATATTTCACTGCACATTGCACAGTATTTCTCTCTGATTTCTCAGGACACGATTTACATTGCTCCTCTACCCCATTTAGACTCTTATTTTCCATGCAGTATGTGGCCTCATTATTCCCCCTAGCGAAATGCCCCACCTCACACCTTTCTATATTGAAATTCAATGGCCATTTACACGGCCGTTCTGCAAGTTTATTTTGTCCGAGTCTTCCTCAGTATTGACAATACCCCCTAAATCAATTACAAGAATTTAACACAGCATTCCAAGTGGTGTTTGGTCCAACAAAATGTACTTACAGCTCGGCTCCATTCCCAGTTTTTCTAAATCCCACCCGTGCAATATAATGTGAAGAATGAGTTTATCTTCTGTCCCTCTCTCATCTGTAAACTTCAATGACCCGGGGTTTGGGGACATCTACTGGCCGGAAGCAGAACTGCAACAGTTCGGAACAAATTGCTGAAACCGGACAATGTGCAGTGTGAGCGTGATTGTGATTGGTGGCAGGTATTAATTCTGATTTTTTAAACCTGACCATTAACCTTTAGTGTTTGTTATTGAACAGTAAACAGAGCCGGACAGTAAGGATATGGGGAGTTATACAAAGAGCATCTATTGCAGGCATCAGGTGAGAAGTATGAAGGACACATTTTAAACAGTTGCTTTTTTGTTTCGGTTGAACGGTTAGTCCCATGGGAGATGGAAATAGAAATCTGATGTGTGCAAAGTTCCCCGCCCCATCGGCTAGTCCCATTCATGGATCAGTCCAGGGGTTGGGTTGTGTCTGGATGTCACTAAATTGTTGTAAAACAGCCCAACACACCTGGTGTGCAGAAGCTGAGTGCTGCAGTACTGCAGTGGAGTCAGACACTGACACTATTTGTATCACTGGTTTTCATTTGTGGATATTACAATGATTATTAACAGACAGATTCAATTGATCACTTTTGTATTTTCTACTTCACCTGTTCTTGAATTACAAGAGATTCTTTTTCTTCCAACAGTCAAATCCTTGAAGGACCCAGAATCAGTGTGATGTTTCCTGCACCCGAGGCACAAGGAACAGTGCAGCCAGCTCCTTCTCACACACAGTATGTACATTATCACTCACAGAGCACAGGGACGCAGACAGGTCATCAGTCCCACAGTCTCACACCGCAGAAATAGTCAATCCCACACTAATCCCAATCCAACAGTCAAACAGAGCAGGAGAGACAGACGGAATTTCCATATCACAACAACTCAGTACCGCTGACCGTCAGATAAATAATTCCCAGTCCAAAATCACACCCAGTATCAGATTGAAAGGCACTGTGTCAATCTCACATTAGTTCAGCATTAGCTACAAATTAAATACCAGATAGAACTCACACATGGTACCGATTGATAGGTACAGAATGAATCACAATAGTGTACTGCAAGATTCAAATTAAATGCCAGCCCACAACTCATACACATTATGAGTTTAAAGATGCAGTATTCATGACAATATTGTGCACTGAGATACAAATTAGATACCAGTTCAGATGTTACCCATATTTGACTCACATATATGTTCAAAAACCTCATAGTCTCAGAATGAAAGGTAAATTTTCAATTCCTTTACTGCAAACTGAGGTACACATCACATACCAGTCCAAAAATCTCAGTGTCAGGTTGAAAGATACAGTATCAATTCCATTAGTGCAGACTGAAGTACACATTAATTACGTGTCCAAAAATCATATTGTTTCAAACTGAAAGGCAGAGTATCAATTCCTTTACTGCAGACAGAGGATCACATTAGATACCAGTCCAAAAATCACGTACAGTTTCATACTGAAAGATATAGTATCGATTTGATTAGGACAGACTGACCTACATGTTACATACCAGTACAAAAATCTCTCACAGTATCAGATTGGAAGATACAGTATCAATCCCATTAGTGCAGATTGAGGTATATATTAGATACCAGTCGAAAAGTCACACTCAGTATCAAATTGAAAGATACAGTATCAATTCCATTAGTGCAGACTGAACTACACCTTACAAACCAGTCCAAATATATTACACAGTATTAGACGGAAAGTTACAGTATGAATGCCATTAGTGCAGACTGAGCTACATATTATATACCGTCCAAAATTCTAATACATTATCACACTAAAATATACAGTATGAATCCTATTAGTGTAGACTCAGCTACACATTACAAACTAGTCCAAAAATCTCTCACCGTGTCTGACTGAGAGTTCGAGTGTCAATTCCATTAGTACAGACTGAACCACACATTACACACCAGTCCAAAAATCTCACACAGTGTCAGACTGAAAGATACAGTATCAATTCCATTCGCCCAAACTGAGCTACACAATAAATACCAGTCCAATAATTTCACAGTAAAAGATTGAAGTGTACATTATCTTCAGAGATTCAGATGTAATCCTACAACAAAACTCACACACGTTGTTTGATTAAAATAAAATCCAAAAGTCTATCCATATTTACAAATTAATGCTAGATGGAAGATTTGCATATATTAATGAATTAAAGATACAATTTAAAGCACCATACTGTAACCTGAAATAAGAATACAGAACGAATACAGACTTGCACTTTGCCCAGAGACTGAGTTACAGAATGAATCCCACACTCACAGACTGTACTGGAGACTGACGGATACAGAATGAATATCACACTCACATACAGTACCAGAGACTGACAGACAGAGAATTAATCCCACACTCACATACAGTCTGACATCTACTGGCCATAAGTGAGAACTGTAACAGATTGGAACAAATTCACATTATCTGTCATTGTTACAGATTCAGGACAATGTGCAATGTGAGGAAATATTTTCTCTCTGTAAATTCTACTCTCGTATTTTTCATATTTTGTCAGTGAAAAATTAGACAATTAATTCATAATAAAGTTTCTGTTTTGCTCATTCGAAAGTTGCCCCATTATATTTCACTCTACATTGCGCAATATTTCTGTCTGATTTCTCAGGACACGATTTATATTAATTCAAATAAACCGAACTGAAACACAAATAAAAACTGAGCGCAAATCTGGAAGTTTCAATGGCGACCGTCAAAAGTGAAAGGGATAAAATATAGAAAAATTTAAAACCGAAAATGCTGGAAAGACTCAGCAGGTCCGGCAGCATCTGTGGAGAAGGGAAGCTCGGGATAACGGTTCAGGACTATGACCCTTCTATAGATCAGAAAGGTTAATCCGACATAATTTAAATAAGGAACGGGAATCAGCAGAGGGAAAAACTTCAGAAAATCAATTAATTTCACTGAATCCGGGCAATTGTGTCCCGTATCCACTGCACAGATCAGGGGAAATAATAATACAAAGGGACAGAGTTAAATTCAACGTTATGGGGGAAATAAATGAATTTTAATGTATTTTTTATATAAATTAGACCCGTTTGTGTTTTGGAAACACTATCCCTCTGAACATCATCAAATTCGGTTCCAGTCTTGGCGTTTCTGAATTCAGCGTGCTGGGATTCAAAACTTTTGCAATTAACTGCTTGGAAGGCAGCGATACTCACCATTATAGCACCTTATTTCACTAGGAGGGAGAAATAGAATGTTTCTGTGGAGTTTGGGACTGAATTGCTCCCTTTGGGTTTCTGGCACTTTAATTATAGACAATAAATATTTCCCAAACATCAGCCCCTGAACAAACACAACAAG
The DNA here is from genome assembly GCF_035084215.1 of Heptranchias perlo. Lineage (NCBI taxonomy): Eukaryota > Metazoa > Chordata > Chondrichthyes > Hexanchiformes > Hexanchidae > Heptranchias > Heptranchias perlo. Next base: position 10,871 of record NW_027139729.1, on the reverse strand, counting down.
CTGATGGAATTTCTCATTTATAGATATTAAATAAGAGGATGACAAAAGCAAATAGGAGGATGTTAGGAAGAAGTCACAAAAACAATTAGTGAAGGAAACAGGAACCATGAAATCAAATTATCAAGGAATAGAAAAAGAAATAGTAAATTATTCCACAGACACAAAAATAAAAGAAAGAAAATCAGAATAGTTTGAGTGCCACTAAGGGATGCACAAGATAAACTCACAGGTAAAGTCAGCGAAATGCCAGAAATATTGAATTATTACTTTGCCTCAGTATTTACCCGGGAGATTAACAGGGTGAACATGATATTAGAGGAAGAAGTCAATAAATAAATCAAGACATTTAAGTAAGAAAGGGAGGTTAAACTCCTGGTCCAGATGGATTGCATCCGCACATATTAAATGATGCAAGGGAAGAGATAGCAGAGGCACTGTTACATATATCGAAAAAGGAATAGTGCCAGAGGACTGGATGACAGTTAATGTGATTCTTATATTTTAAAACAGGAGATAGAACAAGTCCAGGGAACTATAGACCAGTTAACTAAAGGTCGGTGGTGGGAGTGATCATGGAATCCTTTACTCAATGATGCAAGAGAAAAACATCTAGAAACCGAAAATATAATAAAGAATAGTCAGCACGGATTTCAGAAAGGGAAGGTTTAACAGTTTGACAGAAGGTTTCACAGTTTAAATTACAGTTCAACATAACTTATCTGCTTTTCAATTCTCCTCCTCTAGAAATAAACCTCTGTGTTTGCTTTTTATGGCCTTATCAACCTGTGTTGCTACTTTTAAAGATTTGTCAATCTGTACCCCGAAATCCCTTTGCTCTTCTACCCCATTTAGACTCTTATTTTCCAAGACGTATTTGGCCTCCTTTTTCCACCGAGCAAAATGCACCACCTCACACCTTTCTTCATGGAAATTTAATGGCCATTTCCACCGCCTTTCAGCAAGCTTATTAAAGGCTTCTTGAATTTGGTCGCAGTCTTACTCAGTTAGGCAATACCCCGTAAATTAATTACAAGAATTTAACACAGCATTACAACTAATGTTTGCTCTAACAAAATGTACTTGCAGCTTGTCTCCATTCCCAGTTTTTCCAAATCCCACCCGTGCAATATAATGTGAAGAATGAGTTTATCTTCTGTCCCTCTCTCATCTGTAAACTTCAATGACCCGGGGTTTGGGGACATCTACTGGCCGGAAGCAGAACTGCAACAGTTCGGAACAAATTGCTGAAACCGGACAATGTGCAGTGTGAGCGTGTTTGTGATTGGTGGCAGGTATTAAATCTGATTGGATATCTGAAGAAACCAATCAGAGCGTGAAAGTAAATGTTTTGTGTCCTCACGCCCAATCGTCCAATCACAATCATTGCCTTCCCCCATCCCTCATTACCATTGGGCTGTGGGGCTGCCTATTTAATCCGAGCTCGGAGCGGATTTGGGTCATTTCTGGGTCTGAAATTGAGTTTGAAAATGCCTGAGGACAAGAAAGCAGCTCCCAAGAAGGGCGCCAAGAAAACCTTGAGTAAAGCACCAGCCAAGGGCGGCAAGAAGCGGAGAAAGTCGAGGAAGGAGAGTTACTCCATCTACGTCTACAAAGTGATGAAGCAGGTTCACCCCGACACCGGCATCTCCTCCAAGGCCATGAGCATCATGAACTCCTTTGTGAACGATATTTTCGAGCGCATCGCGGGTGAGGCTTCCCGCCTGGCCCATTATAATAAACGGGCGACCATCAGCTCCCGGGAGATCCAGACCGCCGTGCGCCTGCTGCTGCCCGGGGAACTCGCCAAGCACGCCGTGTCGGAAGGGACAAAGGCGGTGACCAAGTACACCAGCTCCAAGTAAAACTCCACAATGTACTGAAAAAAAAACAACGGCTCTTTTAAGAACCACCCACAACCTCTCTGAAGGAGCTGCATTTCCGATATATTTACATGGTATGTTTTTAATACCGCGATATTATTCCAATCGAAAACTGATACTCTACGCCGTTGAAATTTCTGACCCATAAACTGAACACGAGTTTCTGATCCGCTCCTTCCCATTCGCTTTGTTCTTAAAGCGTTACTATTCCGGCGACGAACACACCCTGAACGACCCCTTAGCATTTCCATTATCTCCATGAATTCAGTCTCCCCACATTGAAAGCAAACCCACCACTTGCAGTAATTGTAAACAATTTTACAACACCAAGTTATAGTCCAGCAATTTTATTTTAAATTCACAAGCTTTCGGAGGCTTCCTCCTTCGTCAACCCCAGTCCATCACCGGCATCTCCACAACATCACTTGCAGTAACACAGCGGAGTCGGGGCAGAATGAGAACTCTGTCCGGGTCCGTCTTTTCACAGAAACACTCCCGGCTCTGTGAGAAGGGACCAATCTATAACGTGTCACTTTTATAAAGACTAAATTGAAACGTGTCCCTTCACGGGATGCTGTGAATGGGGATTTAGTCCCGTTCGGTACAGTTTGAAAGCGATGAAAAATTAGCGATAATTTAAAGCAGATTTTAAAACGGCGCCAGCGATTGGTGACGGGTAGCGCTGAATAAGACAAGATAAAAAGAACGGGTTTAAAATCTTGTGCTCAGGGAGAACATTGATCGAAATCCGGTCCTTTACTACACTGAAATTGGCGGGCTTTTTGAAATTCATCAAATTCCTTGTCTGACCGTTGAGGCCGGAAAATCCCGCCCTCTTCTGATTCCCAGCTATCTGATTGGTTAATGAAATAGGCAAATGAGGTGTATTAAAGAACAACCAATCAGATGACCTTTCAGTCTATAAGAAGGGGAAATACGGAAATCATTCTTCATTCATTGTGAAAGTGTTTGTGAGATTGTGGAAATGTCTGGAAGAGGAAAAACCGGCGGTAAAGCTCGGGCCAAGGCCAAGTCTCGCTCCTCCCGGGCCGGACTGCAGTTCCCTGTGGGCCGTGTTCACAGGCACCTGCGAAAGGGGAACTACGCTGAACGTGTGGGTGCCGGAGCCCCGGTCTATCTGGCTGCTGTGCTCGAGTATCTGACGGCTGAAATCCTCGAGCTGGCCGGCAACGCGGCCCGGGACAACAAGAAGACCCGCATCATCCCCAGACACCTGCAGCTGGCCATCCGCAACGACGAGGAGCTCAACAAGCTGCTGGGACGGGTGACCATCGCTCAGGGTGGGGTGCTGCCTAATATCCAGGCCGTGCTGCTGCCGAAGAAAACCAGCACTGTGAGCTCCAAGAGCAAATAAATCGACCAAGATTTAATCTGATAACCCAAAGGCTCTTTTCAGAGCCACCCACTGTATTTATGAAAGGGCTGGTCACTGTCTGTCAAAGGACTTGATTCCGATTCGAGAAACTAACAATAACTTGTTAAATACAAATGATCCATATCGGTCTGTTGCAGTACTCGCTTCCGGACCGCAGATGTCGCCAACCTCCAATAGATTGAAATTTGCAGTTTGTCTGGTGAATGAGACAAAATACCAGAACCGTCAGAATTGTTAACTGGGTGGGTGGGATGCAGAAATACCAGGGACGCTTGTTATTATTTACCGTCCCATCCTCGGACAAGTCTGCCTCGGTTTGTTATTTTACCCAGATGTATACAACAGATGCTGAATGTGCTGTTTATTGTATCAGCGATTGCTGAATTAAGAATGTGAGTGAAATTTGTGTTTGGATGTGAGTGAGGTATTTATTCTGTCCATGTCCGTCTGAAATCAGCTGCCCCCCTTTATACATTTCTCATTTAAGCAAATTTCTCACGGCCCTGCCATTTCAACCCAGGATATCACAGCTCTTTCCATCGCCGATTTGGTGGCTCTGAAAAGAGCCTTTGTTGCACTTGGTGCTGAAGCCGGGTCGGGTTTAGGCGCGCTCCCCGCGGATGCGGCGGGCCAGCTGGATGTCTTTGGGCATGATGGTGACTCGCTTGGCGTGGATGGCGCACAGGTTGGTGTCCTCAAACAGCCCCACCAGGTAAGCCTCGCTGGCCTCCTGCAGGGCCATGACGGCCGAGCTCTGGAAGCGCAGGTCTGTCTTGAAGTCCTGAGCGATCTCTCTCACCAGGCGCTGGAAGGGCAGTTTGCGGATCAGCAGCTCGGTGGATTTCTGGTAGCGGCGGATCTCCCTCAGAGCCACAGTGCCGGGTCTGTAGCGATGAGGCTTCTTCACTCCGCCCGTGGCTGGAGCGCTCTTCCTCGCCGCTTTTGTAGCCAACTGTTTGCGAGGAGCTTTCCCGCCGGTCGATTTACGCGCTGTCTGCTTGGTCCTGGCCATTTTCTGAACTGATCTCAACACAACCCGAGACACAGAGACTGTTAATACGACAGCTCTGTGGCCGCCTTTTAAAGTGTCTAATGGGATCCGCCCCTGGCTTCTGATTTGCTGACGACCAACACCCTATCAGGGAGTGACCGTCCCGGGCCTGTGATTGGCAGGTTTGAACCGAGCTCTGTCAGTCAGACCGAAACGGCGGGACGATTTGGGCCCCAATTGGCTGAGCTGAAATTAATCATCAATTTCAAAAAGCCCGCCAATTTCAGAACATCAAATAACAGTTTCAAGAAACTCATTTCCCTCCATCAGTTTAAGAATCCCTCTCTTTATAATCTCCATTATTTCCTACTCATCTCAAATCTCAAGCTGTTTCACATTCCGGTTCATTCTCTGATCTGTCTGTAAACGGGCGGGAATAAAGCCCCGGTCATTGCTTTCCGGAACGGGACAAAGTCCAGCTTCAATTTCAAAAATCCCGCCAGTTCCGGCCCGGTGAACCGCTCCTCAAACAGAAACTTCACATCGAACTGATAATTGAATGAGGGCAGGAAATAAAGAGCGAGCAGAGAGGACACAGCGGGAGAGGGAGTGAGGAGGGATTTTACTCTGAGCGGAGAATGTAATGTCTGGTGAAAGACTCTGGATCCCCGCCTGTTCATTTGTACCGTGAAACCGGGAATTCGGCCCCTTCTTTCGGGATGGCCCAGAACCCCGGCCGTTGTTTCTGATCTCCCTGTACCGAGTGTTGGGGAATCTCCCCATACTAATTAAATATCGGAAACTGATTCCCCATCCCGAGATCTTTCCACTCCCCGTTCCCAGGTCAGTGCTCTCTCTCTGAGGCGGTGGGTGGCTCTTAGAAGAGCCTTTGTTTTGTGTCCGGTTTGAAAGGGTCGAGTCGTTCAGCCGCCGAATCCATAGAGAGTGCGGCCCTGCCGTTTCAGAGCGTACACCACATCCATGGCAGTGACCGTCTTGCGCTTGGCGTGTTCAGTGTAGGTGACCGCGTCCCTGATCACATTCTCCAGGAAAACCTTCAGCACCCCGCGGGTTTCCTCGTAGATCAGACCCGAGATCCGCTTGACACCGCCACGGCGAGCCAGGCGGCGGATGGCTGGTTTGGTGATCCCCTGGATGTTATCACGAAGCACTTTCCGGTGCCGCTTTGCTCCGCCTTTGCCCAGTCCTTTGCCTCCTTTACCTCTGCCAGACATGATGATTCTTCACTAAAATCACTGTTGAATGAATAACAAACTTATGCTGGTTCCGTTTTTATGCAGCCTGCACCGACCTGACTGAGAAAGAAATAGGGTGAGACAGGGAGGGGAGGAGACAGGGTGAGATATTGAACAGGGAGGGGAGGAGAGAGTCAGTGTGACGGACAGAGCGGAGTGCGGCCTTTGATCTTCCAGCTCCACCTCCGGCTTTCTCCACCCGCCAATTTCAAACCGTTTATGGATAATAGAACCGAAACACAGCGCTCCGCACAAACCCTGAGAGACTCGGGCTTCATATTCAAGGATTTCCATAAACCCGGAGCTTTTAAATAAACCCCGTTACAATTAACAGTCAGTAATATTCCTGCCTCAATACAGTCCCTTCTACAACAAGTCAACCCGCCTCCTTCCATTTCAGTCCCAGACCCGATTCGATCTCCCCACACATCCCCTCCCAGACGGGTTCAGCAGTTTACAAACACTTTATTCCAGCTGATTTGGAGAATCTCATGTGTTGGGGTTTGAATTGTGATAGCGGCGGATCTCCGCCAGTTTTACCCTGTCACGGACTCTCGCCCTGAATCTGTGAGAAAAAATGAACTGGGACTGGAGCCGAACACACGCCAGTTCCAGTGAGGCCAGGCCCGGACATCCCATTCTCTCTATTTTATTTCAGACAGTGGGGGTGTGGCGGGAATAGCGAATGTCAGCGAGTCACCGGGACCCTGGGTTTATTTGAAATGATTTCTATCTGAAATCTGAGCCCGGCCCCGGGACAGGAATCATCTGATTCCGGGATCAGCTCTTTTCTGAGAGACGTGGGTGGCTCTGAGAAGAGCCGTTGGGTTCAGATGGTCACAAGTTGCACTTGATTTTTTACTTCTTTTTGCCCGCTGCTTTCTTGGGCTTTGCTGACTTCGGCTTGGGCTTGGCCCTCGGTTTTTCCACCTTCTTCGCCTTCGCCTTCACTGTCTTGGGGGTCTTGGGCTTCTTAGCCGCCGCTTTCTTCTTAATTGGTGATTTCGCCGCCTTTTTCACGGTCGATTTCTTGACCGCTGGTTTCTTGGCCGTTAATTTCTTGACCGCTGTTTTTTTGGCCGCTGGTTTCTTTCCGGGTGATTTCTTGATCACTTGTTTCTTCACCTTCTTCACCACTTTTGCCTGGGTTTCCTTCTTAGCGACTCTGAAGGAGCCCGAGGCTCCCGTGACCTTGATCTGCACCAGGGAGCCTTTTTCCACATTTCTCTTGATACTTAATTTGATCTGGGACCGGAGCTTCTCCACATCCAGGCCTTTGGTAGCCAGAACCTTCTTTATCGCGGCCAGGGATATCCCCTTGCGATCCTTGCAATCCGCCACAATCTTGAGGATCTGTTCTCCCAACGGGGGACCGGTGGACTTGGGTCGGGGAACCGCCTTCTTCTTCTTGGGAACCTTGGGTGGAGCGGCGGCGGCGGCAGGAGGTGCCGTTTCGGCGGCTGCAGTGTCTGTCATGTCCGGGACTCTGTCGAAAATCTCTCTGACAGTCAGAGCTGGGTCAGAAATGAAACGAGAGGCGGCGGCACAGAGCAACTTAAAGGCACAGAGCGGACGGGGCGGAGACATCCTGCTGTCAGCTCCCGGCCCCTCCAGCCTCTCTGTGTTTCTCTCTCCTCTTAAACTCCCCGATTCCAATTCAAATCGGGCACTCCAGAGTCCCAGACTAGCCCCTTCCTATCTCTAACACCGGTATGTTTGCTGTCGAAAAACTTTCACCGGAATTAAAAGCACCAGTTTCGATTTGAACCCGTTTCATTGCTGCACTGATCGCGCTCTCTCACCCGATCGCTGACATGATCTCCGTTTTTCGGCTGAAATCTTGAATTGAATTCAAACTTTACCTTAAATTTCCACTTGGGAGCTCGGCAGGGAAGGAGGACGTTCCTTTCACAGGGATTTTTTTTAATTTTACTCAAAATAGACTTGGAAATCCGGCGATGAGACCGGCCACACAAACACAGTGACATTAATCTAACCCGCCCGCCCCTTTAACACACTCTCTCTGACACAATGTTCACATCTTCACATTCACAGGACAAACTGTTCGCCAGATTGACAATTCCCGGGACAGGCTTTCCTCCCCGCTCGGCCTGTGCTGCAGATTCTCGGGGGTTAGTTGTAGTTTCCCAGCTCAGTAACTGTTAAACACTCTGAGGCCGGCGCTCCTCACAGTGTCTGGTCCCCAGATTCAGGGACAGGAGCCAATCACAGCTGTGGATGTGATTATCCACATCTGGTTTTACATTATTATATTGATCCACACAGAAATATGTTTGATTAAGATGAAAATACAAATTATCCGCTCTGGGCTTCTCCAATCTCTCTGTGTCTCTCTCTCCTACTAAACTGACTGACAGACAATCATAACTGGTGTCCAATCCGTCCCGTTCTCAATCCCCTTAGACGGCTAGTTACTGAATATATTCAACACTAACAGGCAGTCCAGTGTCAGACAGTTACAGGCTGTTTCTCTCCAACTTTCCTGACTGGACTGGAGACAGGTAAATGCACCGTCAGACCGGCTCATACATAATAGAAGGGACAGTGACCGTCTGACCAACAGAACCGGAGGTCTGTTCACAGACACAGAATGAGTCTTTACCTTACAACAGGGTATCTATATTACGCTATTTAACAGTATCCTGCTTTCATGTACAGCACTAGAGAGAGAGAGAAAGAAAGACCGACAGACAAACAGAGAGACATACACACAGACACAGTATCAGTCTCACACTTCCTATCAGTGTGTCCGTTTCACGCTCAGTAACAGTATCCCACCTTCATGTACAGCGCAAGAGACAGAGACACAGAGAGGCACAATATCAGTCTCACATTCCCACCAGTGTGTCCGTTTCACACTCAGAATGGGAAGAACCTGCTATTTAAAATCATTGCTGCTTTCTCCCCCCAAAGCAATAGTGAATGTTCCTGGTTTAGTTCCAGTCTCACTCTGTGGTTGGACAGTGAAGAGTGGAAACAGAGCCGGACAGTAAGGATGTGGGGAGTTATACAAAGAGCATCTATTGAAGGCACCAGGTGAGAACTGTGAAGGATACATTTTAAACAGCGGCTGTTGGGTTTCGGTTGAAAGGTTAGTCCCATGGGAGAGGGGATTAGAAACCTGACCTGTACAAAGGTCCCTGCCCTCTTACACTCACATACAGTTCCACACACTGAGAAATACAGAATGAATCCCACACTCACACACAGTACCACAGACTGACAGATACAGAATGAATCCCACACTCACACACAGCACCAGAGACTGACAGATACAGAATGAATCCCACACTCACACACAGCACCAGAGACTGACAGATACAGAATGAATCCCACACTCACACACAGCACCAGAGACTGACAGATACAGAATGAATCCAACACTCACACACAGGACCAGAGACTGAGATTCAGAATTGCTGCTTTACTCGGTCATCATCCTTTGAATCGATTGGGGAAATTGAAAGAAAGTCAGTGAAACCGCCCCATTTTAATGTTTGTCTCTGTAGAATTGGATACAAAATTGGCTTGACGACAGAAGACAGAGGGTGGTTGTCGAGGGTTGTTTTTCAAACTGGATGCCTGTGTCCAGCGGTGTGCCTCAGGGATCGGTGCTGGGTCCGCTGTTATTTGTTATTTATATTAATGATTTGGATGAGAATTTAGGAGGCATGGTTAGTAAGTTTGCAGATGACACCAAGATTGGTGGCATTGCGGACAGTGAAGAAGGTTATCTAGGATTGCAACGGGATCTTGATAAATTGGGCCAGTGGGCCGATGAATGGCAGATGGAGTTTAATTTAGATAAATGTGAGGTGATGCATTTTGGGAGATCGAATCGGGCCAGGACCTACTCCGTTAATGGTAGGGCGTTGGGGAGAGTTATAGAACAAAGAGATCCAGGAGTACAGTTTCATAGCTCCTTGAAAGTGGAGTCACAGGTGGATAGGGTGGTGAAGAAGGCATTCAGCATGCTTGGTTTCATTGGTCAGAACATTGAATGCAGGAGTTGGGATGTCTTGTTGAAGTTGTACAGGGCATTGGTGAGGCCACACTTGGAGTACTGTGTACAGTTCTGGTCACCCTATTATAGAAAGGATATTATTAAACTAGAAAGAGTGCAGAAAAGATTTACTAGGATGCTACCGGGACTTGATGGTTTGACTTACAGGGAGAGCTTAGACAGACTGGGACTTTTTTCCCTGGAGAGTAGGAGGTTAAGGGGTGATCTTACAGAAGTCTATAAAATAATGAGGGGCATAGATAAGGTCGATAGTCAAAATCTTTTCCCAAAGGTAGGGGAGTCTATAACGAGGGGGCACAGATTTAAGGTGAGAGGGGAGAGATACAAAAGGATCCAGAGGGGCAATTTTTTCACTCAAAGGGTGGTGAGTGTCTGGAACGAGCTGCCAGAGGCAGTAGTAGAGGCGGGTACAATTTTGTCTTTTAAAAAGCATTTGGACAGTTACATGGGTAAGATGGGTATCGAGGGATATGGGCCAAGTGCAGGCAATTGGGACTAGCTTAGTGGTATAAACTGGGCGACATGGACATGTTGGGCCGAAGGGCCTGTTTCCATGTTGTAACTTCTATGATTCTATGAATTTACGACCCAATAAAGTGAATACGGGCCCGGGGTCCGTTCAATTCCCCTTTTGCTTTGCTCTTGCTCTCATTCAGATTTACACCGCCCCCGGTTTTCACGTTAACAATCACTTTCAGGGCTAAGAATCAGAATTCAGTTCCTTCCTCTTTCTCACTGCGGAGCCAATCTCTGAAATAATTAATTACTGATATTAATATCCCGCATATTAGCAGCACGTTCCCCGCAGTGTCACAATCCAGAATGAATGTCTTGGAGAAAATAGGCTCGTTTTCAGGCTTCGTCAATGATTCCGTTTTCAGGACACGCGGCTCCTGTTCAGTCCCTGCAACGGAATCAATCGATAACCTGTAATTTGTTATTTTTACAGGTAGAAGTGAAATTTGTCCATATCAGCAATCTATGAATGGGGTTTTATTCCGCAAGTTATGGACAATGTGATTTTAAAACAGCGCAAGGAATCTGGGACGTGTAATACGGAATAACATTATTACAAAGAGATTTTAAGTCTTTGTCTGAAAACGACATGTCCGAGTAATTCACTGATTTCATACACTGAAATTGGCGGACTTTTTCAAATTTTAAAAAATCGGTCAATTCTGGCCAATAAATTGCTCTGTTTTCTTATTGACGTCTCTCCGATTGGTTAAGGAAATTAGTTTTCAAGCAAAGCAACCAATGAGAAGTAGCCTCAGTTTGGAGCGGGCTTTGAGAGTTGGGCCTG
>NW_027139728.1:10000-104958 GCF_035084215.1 Heptranchias perlo | reverse complement strand
GTACCGGAGTAATCCCAGAGTGAGAGCTCGATGGATCCAATCCCGGTCCGTACTGGAGTAATCCCCAGAGTGAGAGCTCGATGGATCCAATCCCGGTCCGTACTGGAGTAATCCCAGAGTGAGAGCTCGATGGGTCCAATCCCGGTCCGTAATGGAGTAATCCCAGAGTGAGAGCTCGATGGATCCAATCCCGGTCCGTACTGGAGTAATCCCCAGAGTGAGAGCTCGATGGGTCCAATCCCGGTCCGTAATGGAGTAATCCCCAGAGTGAGAGCTCAATGGGTCCAATCCCGGTCCGTACTGGAGTAATTCCAGAGTGAGAGCTCGATGGGTCCAATCCCGGTCCGTACTGGAGTAATCCCCAGAGTGAGAGCTCGATGGGTGCAATCCCGGTCCGTACTGGAGTAATCCCCAGAGTGAGAGCTCGATGGGTCCAATCCCGGTCTGTACTGGAGTAATCCCCAGAGTGAGAGCTCGATGGGTCCAATCCCGGTCCGTACTGGAGTAATCCCAGAGTGAGAGCTCGATGGGTCCAATCCCGGTCCGTACTGGAATAATCCCAGAGTGAGGGCTCGATGGGTCCAATCCCGGTCCGTACTGGAGTAATCCCAGAGTGAGAGCTCGATGGGTCCAATCCCGGTCCGTACTGGAGTAATCCTCAGAGTGAGAGCTCGATGGATCCAATCCCGGTCCGTACTGGAGTAATCCCCAGAGTGAGAGCTCGATGGGTCCAATCCCGGTCCGTACTGGAGTAATCCCCAGAGTGAGAGCTCGATGGGTCCAATCCCGGTCCGTACTGGAGTAATCCCAGAGTGAGAGCTCGATGGGTCCAATCCCGGTCCGTACTGGAGTAATCCTCAGAGTGAGAGCTCGATGGATCCAATCCCGGTCCGTACTGGAGTAATCCCCAGAGTGAGAGCTCGATGGGTCCAATCCCGGTCCGTAATGGAGTAATCCCCAGAGTGAGAGCTCGATGGGTCCAATCCCGGTCCGTACTGGAGTAATCCCCAGAGTGAGAGCTCGATGGATCCAATCCCTGTCCGTACTGGAGTAATCCCCAGAGTGAGAGCTCGATGGGTGCAATCCCGGTCCGTACTGGAGTAATCCCCAGAGTGAGAGCTCGATGGGTCCAAACCCGGTCCGTACTGGAGTAATCCCCAGAGTGAGAGCTCGATGGGTCCAATCCCAGTCCGTAATGGAGTAATCCCAGAGTGAGAGCTCGATGGGTCCAATCCCGGTCCGTACTGGAGTAATCCCCAGAGTGAGAGCTCGATGGGTCCAATCCCGGTCCGTACTGGAGTAATCCCCAGAGTGAGAGCTCGATGGGTGCAATCCCGGTCTGTACTGGAGTAATCCCCAGAGTGAGAGCTCGATGGGTCCAATCCCGGTCCGTAATGGAGTAATCCCCAGAGTGAGAGCTCGATGGGTCCAATCCCGGTCCGTAATGGAGTAATCCCAGAGTGAGAGCTCGATGGGTGCAATCCCGGTCTGTACTGGAGTAATGCCCAGAGTGAGACCTCGATGGGTCCAATCCCGGTCCGTACTGGAGTAATCCCAGAGTGAGAGCTCGATGGGTCCAATCCCAGTCCGTAATGGAGTAATCCCAGAGTGTGAGCTCGATGGGTCCAATCCCGATCCGTACTGGAGTAATCCCCAGAGTGAGAGCTCGATGGGTCCAATCCCGGTCCGTACTGGAGTAATCCCAGAGTGAGAGCTCGATGGGTCCAATCCCAGTCCGTAATGGAGTAATCCCAGAGTGAGAGCTCGATGGGTCCAATCCTGGTCCGTACTGGAGTAATCCCCAGAGTGAGACCTCGATGGGTCCAATCCCGGTCCGTACTGGAGTAATCCTGAGTGACCCCTCGATGGGTCCAATCCTGGTCCGTACAGGAGTAATCCCCAGAGTGACCCCTCGATGGGTCCAATCCTGGTCCATACAGGAGTAATCCCCAGAGTGACCCCTCGATGGGTCCAATCCTGGTCCATACAGGAGTAATCCCCAGAGTGACCCCTCGATGGGTCCAATCCTGGTCCATACAGGAGTAATCCCCAGAGTGACCCCTCGATGGGTCCAATCCTGGTCCATACAGGAGTAATCCCCAGGGGTTGGGAAGAAACAAAAATCGGGAGGAGAGCGGAGACGGGGGTCAAGCTCGAGGAGCTGGGGAACAGGCCATACTATTTCAGCAGGAGATTAACTCAATCCCCCCTCCACCAGTAGAGCCCCTCCGTCAGGTGCAGAGGGAGAAGGGTCCCGAGAGGACCTTCTCGGGTGAAGGGGACACTCCCTGGACTGGGTCAGATTTCAAACAGGGACAGCCTAATGACACGGCCTTTCAGAACGTGGAAACTGAAGTGGTATTGGTTAATGGACATCGAAGGTAAATTCAAAAGGACTGGTCCTTCCTATCTAATGGAGAATGATTTGTTGACAGGGCAACCAGTGAGCCTGGGGTAGAGGTGGGACAGCCATTGGTTCCAAAACCCTTCCGACGGCTGGTATTAAATCCGGCCCATCGTTAGGAAAATCCCAGGAGGAAATCTTACTGTGATTTTTTTGGCCAGGGATTTATGAAGAAGTTTAATTGTATTGTAATTCCTGTCCAGAATGTCAATTAGGAGAATCTAAACCCATCTCTGTTGGACCCCCCACCCCTAATCGATGTACCCTTCGAAAGAACTGCTATTGACCTGGTGGGGCTTTGGGAAGATCGGCCAGGGATACCAGTATATTCCAGTTATCGTGGATTGTGCAACCAGGTCACCAGAGGCTATTAAATTTATGTTTATTAAATTTAATAACTTAAATTAGTTTATTAACTAGACTAATAAAACTATAAATGAATAGGGAAAGGAGCTGATTGGCTGGTTGATGGCGAGTGTATCTTTTTCTGGTTAGTTATTTTTTTAAGGCTTAATTTATTTTTGTTAAGTTTAGTAAACAACCTAATAAATGAAGGCATGGCAGGGCAGCTCAGGCCCATTGAATGAACGGCCTGTGCCATCTGGGAACTCCAGGACGCCTCCCGTGTCCTGGCCAACCACAGGTGCAGATGCTGGGGGAGCTCGGGCTCCGGGTTTTGGACCTTGAGCAGCAGCTGGTGTCACTGCAGTGTATCCGCGAGGCTGAGAGCTCCGTGGACAGTACGTTTCAGGAGGTGGTCACCCCGCAGCTTAAGAGAGTGCGGGCAGAGAGGGACTGGGTGACTGCCAGACAGACAAGGACGACCAGGCAGGTAGTGCAGGAGACCCCTGAGGGCACCTGACTCTGTAACCAGTGGTGAAGGAGAGGGTTGCTCACAGGTGTGCGGTCAGAGCCAAGACCACAGCACCATGGGTGGCTCAGCTGTACGGGACTGGGGGGGTGGGGGAGGTGGGGGGGGGGAGGGGAGAGGAGAAAGGTCAGGAGAGCAATAGTGATAGGGGATTCTATAGTTAGGGGAACAGACGTGATTCCAGGATGGTATGTTGCCTCCCTGGTGCCAGGGTCAAGGGTGTCACTGAGCGGCTGCAGAACATTCTGGTGGGGGGAGGGTGAACAGCCAGAGGTCATAGTAGAAAGAGGGATGAGGTCCTGCAGGCAGATTTTAAGGAGTTAGGAAGAGATTAAGAAGCAGGACCTCAAAGGTAGTAATCTCCAGATTACTCCCGGTGCCACGCAATAGTGAGTATAGAAATAGGAGGATAGAGCAGATGAATGCCTGGCTGGAGAGATGGTGCAGGAGGGAGGGCTTTAGATTCCTGGGGTATTTGGACCAGTTCTGGGGGAGGTGGGACCTGTACAGGTCGGACGGGTTGCACCTCAACGGAGCTGGGACCAATGTCCTCGCGGGGAGGTTCACTAGTGCCTTGAGGGGGGAGGGGGGTGTTTAAACTAATTGGGCAGGGGGATGGGCACCAGGATGTAGCAATGGAAAGGAGAAACAAGGAGCACAAAGGATCGGGAGAGACAGATAGCACTAGAGTAAGAAATAGTACAGTATTGGTGGGATCAGACTGAGAGAGTACAAGAAAGTCTAAGACTGGTTTACAGTGCGTGTGTGTAAACACACAGAGTGTGGTAAACAAGGTCGGTGAGCTGCAGGTACAAACAGTCACATGGGAATATGATGCTGTGGCGATAACGGAGGATTGGATACTAAATATTCCTGGATACAAGGAGTTCAGGAAAGATAGGGAAGGAAGAAGGGAGTGGGGGGGCAGTATTGATTAAGGAGAATATTGCAGTGCTGGAGAGAGAGGATGTCCTGGAGGGGTCAAGGACAGAATCTATTTGGTGAGAGTTAAGAAACAATAGAGGTGCCATTACACTACTGGGTGTATTCTACAGACCACCAACTAGTGGGAAGGATATAGAGGAGCAAATTTACAGGGAAATTACAGAGGTGCAAGAACCATAGAGTGGTGATAATGGGGGACTTCAACTATCCTAATATAGACTGGGTTAATAATAATGATATAAGGGGCAGGAATTTCTGAAGTGTGTTCAGGAGAACTTTCTCAGCCAGTATGTTTCTTGCCCGAGGAAGGAGACATTGCTGGATCTGATTCCGAGGAATGAGGTGGGCCAAGTGTCAGTGGGGGAACATTTAGGGAACAGTGATCATAGTATCATAAGGTTTAGATTAGCTACGGAAAAGGACAAGGAACAATCGAGTAAAAATATTTAACTGGAGGAGGGCCAATTTCAGTGGGATGAGAACAGATCTGGCCCGGATAAATTGCAATCATAGATTGTCAGGCAAAACTGTAATTGAACAGTGGGCGGCCTTTAAAGAGGAGATGGTTCAGGAACAGTCTAGGTACATTCCCACGAGGGGGAAAGGTCGGGCAACTAAAGCCAGAGCTCCCTGGATGATGAAAGAGATAGAGAGTAAAATGAAACAGAAAAAAGGGGGGCGTATGACAGATGTCAGGTTGATAACACAAGTGAGAACCAGGCAGAATGTAGAAAGTTCAGAGGAGAAGTGAAAAAGGAAATAAGAGGGGCAAAGAGAGAGTATGAGAATAGACTGGCGGCCAAGGGAATGAAAGGGAATCCCAAAAGTCTTCTGCAGGCATGTTAACAGTAAACGGGTAGTAAAAGGAGGGGTGGGGCTGATTAGGGACCAAAAAGGAGATCTACACATGGAGGCAGAGGGGATGGTCGAGGTACTATATGAGTACTTTGCATCTGTCTTTACCAAGGAAGATGCTGCCAGAGTCTCAGTAAAGGAAGATATAGTTGAGATACTGGATGGGCTAAAAATTGATAAAGAGGAGGTACAAGAAAGGCTGGCTGTACTTAAAGTAGATCAGTCACCAGGTCTGATGGGATGCATCCTAGGTTGCTGAGGGACGTAAGGGTGGAAATTGTGGAGGTACTGGCCATAATCTTCCAAATATCCATAGATACGGGGGTGGTGCCAGAGGACTGGAGAATTGCAAATGTTACGCCCTTGTTCAAAAAAGGGTGTAAGGATAAACCCAGCAACTACAGGCCAGTCAGTTTAACCTCGGTGGTGGGGAAACTTTTAGAAACGATAATCAAGGTGAGGTGAGAGTGACTGCCCTTGACATCAAGGCAGCATTTGACCGAGTGTGGCACCAAGGAGCCCCAGTAAAATTGAAGTCAATGGGAATCAGGGGGAAAACTCTCCAGTGGCTGGAGTCATACCTTGCACAAAGGAAGATGGTAGTGATTGTTGGAGGCCAATCATCTCAGCCCCAGGACATTGCTGCAGGGGTTCCTCAGGGCAGTGTCCTAGGCCCAACCATCTTCAGCTGCTTCATCAATGACCTACCCTCCATCATAAAGTCAGAAATGGGGATGTTCGCTGATGACTGCACAGTGTTCAGTTCCATTCGCAACCCCTCAAATAATGAAGCAGTCCGAGCCCGCATGCAGCAAGACCTGGACAACATCCAGGCTTGGGCTGATAAGTGACAAGTAACATTCGTGCCAGACAAGTGCCAGGCAATGACCATCTCCAACAAGAGAGAGTCTAACCACCTCCCCTTGACATTCAACGGCATTACCATCGCCGAATCCCCCACCATCAACATCCTGGGGGTCACCATTGACCAGAAACTTAACTGGACCAGCCATATAAATACTGTGGCTACAAGAGCAAGTCAGAGGCTGGGTATTCTGCAGTGAGTGACTCATCTCCTGACTCCCCAAAGCCTTTCCACCATCTACAAGGCACAAGTCAGGAGTGTGATGGAATACTCTCCACTTGCCTGGATGAGTGCAGCTCCAACAACTACTCAAGAAGCTCGACACCATCCAGGACAAAGCAGCCCACTTGATTGGCACCCCATCCACCACCCTAAACATTCACTCCCTTCACCACCGGCACACAGTGGCTGGAGTGTGTACCATCCACAGGATGCACTGCAGCAACTCGCCAAGGCTTCTTCGACAGCACCTCCCAAACCCGCGACCTCTACCACCTAGAAGGACAAGAGCAGCAGGTACATGGGAACACCACCACCTGCACGTTCCCCTCCAAGTCACACACCATCCCGACTTGGAAATATATCGCCGTTCCTTCATCGTCGCTGGGTCAAAATCCTGGAACTCCCTTCCTAACAGCACTGTGGGAGAACCGTCACCACACGGACTGCAGCGGTTCAAGAAGGCGGCTCACCACCACCTTCTCAAGGGCAATTAGGGATGGGCAATAAATGCCGGCCTCGCCAGCGACGCCCACATCCCATGAACAAATATAAAAAAGAAATCCGGGACAGAATTAAGTCACTCGGACAAGTGTGGATTAATAAAGGAAAGCCAGCACGGATTTGTTAAAGGCAAATTGTGTTTAACTCACCTGATAGAGGTTTTTGATGAGGTAACAGAGAGGGTCGATGAGGGCAATACGATCGATGTGTTGTATATGGACTTTCAAAAGGCGTTTGATTAAGTGCCGCACGGTAGGCTTATCATCAAGATTGCGGCCCATGGAATAAAGGGGGCAGTAGCAACATGGATACAGAATTGGCTAAGTAACAGGAAGCAGAGTAGTGGTGAACGGTTGTTTTTCGGACTGGAGGGAGGTGTACAGTGGTGTTCCCCAGGGGTCAGTGCTGGGACCACTGCTTTTCTTGATATATATTAATGACTTGGACTTGGGTGTACAGGGCACAATTTCAAAATTTGCAGATGACACAAACCTTGGAAGTGTAGTGAACAGTGAGGAGGATAGTGATAGACTTCAAGAGGATATAGACAGGCTGGTGGAATGGGCGGACACGTGGCAGATGAAATCTAACGCAGAAAAATGCGAAGTGATACATTTCGGTCGGAAGAACGAAGAATATAAACTAGAGGGCACAATTCTAAAAGGAGTCCAGGAACAGAGAGATCTGGGGGTATATGTACATAAATCGTTGAAGGTGGCCGGGCAGGTTGAGAAAGTGGTTAAAAAAGCATACGGGATCCTGGACTTTATAAATAGAGGCAGAGAGTACAAAAGCAAGGAAGTTATGATGAACCTTTATAAAACACTGGTTCAACCACAACTGGAGTATTGTGTCCAATTCTGGGCACCGCACTTTAGGAAAGATGTGAAGGCCTTAGAGAGGGTGCAGAAGAGATTTACTCGAATGATTCTAGTGATGAGGGACTTTAGTTACGTGGATAGACTGGAGAAGCTGGGGTTGTTTACGGGGATAGGGCGGGGGAGCGGGACTTGCTGGATTGCTCTTGCATAGAGTCGGCATGGACTCGATGGGCCAAATGGCCTCCTTCCATGCTGTAACTTTTCTGTGATTCTATTCCCTTACGGAACATGGCATCAAAAAAACATTGCCAAGGAATTGGTGAGGGTGTTTCCAGGGTAGGAATTCCAAAAGAGATTCTGACAGATCAGGGAACTCTATTCATATCCAAACCAGTGGGAGACCTACGTGTGTTGTTTAAGGTTAAGGGTCTATGACCTCAGTCTATCGATCCCAGACCAATGGGTTTGTGGAGAGTTTCGATCAAACGTTGAAACGTATGTTAAAGAAAGTGATATGGAGGGAGGGAGGGCAAGAACTGGGACGCCTGTTACCGTCTGTAGTTTACAACTCGAGATGTTCCCCAGGTCTCGGGGGATTTTACTGTTCGAGCTTCTCTGTGGAAAACAATCCGTGAGCTTCTAAGTATTATCCAGGAGGAACAGGATAATCCTTCAGGGAATGTGGTGGAACACACCCTGAAAAATGAGGGAGAGGGTGGAGGCAGTCACTCCTGGAGCGAGGGAACACCTGGAAAAGACCCAAGAGAAACAACAGGTCCACTACAATAAGCAGGCCAGGGTGAGGAGGCTCTGTCAGGGCCACCGAGTCTTGCTGCTGGTTCCCATACCTGGGAGCAAACGATTGGCTGAATGGCAGGGCCCGTAGGAGATTGTGGAACAAGTAGGGCCTGTGAACTACATAGTTAGTCAGCCTGGGAGAAGGTGGAAGGAGCAGATCGATCGTATTAATCTGCTAAAACCACGGAGAGATCAGGAGGACCTCATGTCCGAGTGGGGGCCTCATTTGGAAATTAAGAGCGAAGAAAGCAGGTGGTTGACCTGGCCGAGGAACAATCGGCACAGAGTGACTAAAACTGATACAATTAGTCCGAAGAAATCGAGCTGTTTTTACCTCTCGACCCAGGAAAACTCATGTTATAAAACATGACATCATAACGCCTCTGGGAATAACGGTCTCAGTGAAAGCGTATTGGATCCCCAAGGCAAACAGACAGGAGGTCAGGACAATGCTCGAGTAACAGAAGATTCTCACAGTGAATGGTCAAACCACATAGTTATGGTAAAAGAAAACCAATGGGTTGTGGAGATGGGTCGTGTAATGATTTTAGAAAAATCTGGGCACCTCATTTCAGGAAAGATGTGAAGGCCTTAGAGAGGGTGCAGGAAAGATTTACTCGAATGATTCCAGTGATGAGGGACTTTAGTTACGTGGATAGACTGGAGAAGAGGGGGTTGTTCTCCTTGGAACAGAGACGGTTGAGAGGAGATTTGATCGAGGTGTTCAAAATCATGAAGGGTCGAGACAGAGTGGATAGAGAGAAACTGTTCCCATTGGCAGAAGGGTCAAGAACCAGAGAACACAGATTTAAGGTGATTGGATATTTATTGACTATTTATCCCAGACTTCACCACCAGGGCGGCGCCTTGGACAGGTCTCATCAAATTTCAGTGGCTGAATATGGTCCCATGGACCCCTGGAGGGGGAACAGCATGAAGGGACCTCCAGGATGCCTTATGATCAGATCCACTGATCGTTCCGGATTTCTCCCAGTAGTTCATCCTCTAAAACAATACATTGGACGTTGGGCGAGGGGTCAGTTCTATCCCAGTGTGGGACAATGGACTAGGGTCAGGACTCTCCCAGTGTGGGACAATGGACTGGGGTCAGGACTATCCCAGTGTGGGAAAATGGACTGGGGTCAGGACTATCCCAGTGTGGGACAATGGACTGGGGTCAGGACTATCCCAGTGTGGGACAATGGACTGGGGACAGGACTATCCCAGTGTGGGACAATGGGCTGGGGTCAGGACTATCCCAGTGTGGGACAATGGGCTGGGGTCAGGACTATCCCAGTGTGGGACAATGGACGAGGGTCAGGACTATCCCAGTGTGGGACAATGCACTAGGGGTCAGGACTATCCCAGTGTGGGACAATGGACTAGGGGTCAGGACTATCCCAGTGTGGGACAATGGACTGGGGTCAGGACTATCCCAGTGTGGGACAATGCACTAGGGGTCAGGACTATCCCAGTGTGGGACAATGGACTGGGGTCAGGACTATCCCAGTGTGGGACAATGCACTAGGGGTCAGGACTATCCCAGTGTGGGATATTGGACTGGGTTCAGGACTATCCCAGTGTGGGACAATGGACTAGGGGTCAGGACTATCCCAGTGTGGGACAATGGACGAGGGTCAGGACTATCCCAGTGTGGGATATTGGACTAGGGGTCAGGACTATCCCAGTGTGGGACAATGGACTAGGGGTCAGGACTATCCCAGTGTGGGACAATGGACTAGGGGTCAGGACTATCCCAGTGTGGGACAATGGACTGGGGTCAGGACTATCCCAGTGTGGGACAATGCACTAGGGGTCAGGACTATCCCAGTGTGGGACAATGGACTGGGGTCAGGACTATCCCAGTGTGGGACAATGCACTAGGGGTCAGGACTATCCCAGTGTGGGACAATGGACTAGGGGTCAGGACTATCCCAGTGTGGGACAATGGACTGGGGTCAGGACTATCCCAGTGTGGGACAATGCACTAGGGGTCAGGACTATCCCAGTGTGGGACAATGGACTGGGGTCAGGACTATCCCAGTGTGGGACAATGCACTAGGGGTCAGGACTATCCCAGTGTGGGACAATGGACTGGGGTCAGGACTATCCCAGTGTGGGACGATGGGCTGGGGTCAGGACTATCCCAGTGTGGGACATTGGACTGGGGTCAGGACTATCCCAGTGTGGGACAATGGACTGGGGTCAGGACTATCCCAGTGTGGGACAATGGACTGGGGTCAGGACTATCCCAGTGTGGGACAATGGACGAGGGTCAGGACTATCCCAGTGTGGGACAATGGACTAGGGGTCAGGACTATCCCAGTGTGGGACAATGGACTGGGGTCAGGACTATCCCAGTGTGGGACAATGGACTGGGGTCAGGACTATCCCAGTGTGGGACAATGGGCTGGGGTCAGGACTATCCCAGTGTGGGACAATGGGCTGGGGTCAGGACTATCCCAGTGTGGGACAATGGGCTGGGGTCAGGACTATCCCAGTGTGGGACAATGGACGAGGGTCAGGACTATCCCAGTGTGGGACAATGGGCTGGGGTCAGGACTATCCCAGTGTGGGACAATGGGCTGGGGTCAGGACTATCCCAGTGTGGGACAATGGACTGGGGTCAGGACTATCCCAGTGTGGGACAATGGACTGGGGTCAGGACTATCCCAGTGTGGGACATTGGACTAGGGGTCAGGACTATCCCAGTCTGGGATATTGGACTGGGGTCAGGACTATCCCAGTGTGGGATATTGGACTAGGGGTCAGGACTATCCCAGTGTGGGATATTGGACTGGGGTCAGGACTATCCCAGTGTGGGACGTTGGACTAGGGTCAGGACTATCCCAGTGTGGGACATTGGACTGGGGTCAGGACTATCCCAGTCTGGGATATTGGACTAGGGGTCAGGACTATCCCAGTGTGGGACATTGGACTAGGGGTCAGGACTATCCCAGTCTGGGATATTGGACTAGGGGTCAGGACTATCCCAGTGTGGGACAATGGACGAGGGGTCAAGACTATCCCAGTGTGGGACAATGGACTAGGGGTCAGGACTATCCCAGTCTGGGATATTGGACTAGGGGTCAGGACTATCCCAGTGTGGGACATTGGACTAGGGGTCAGGACTATCCCAGTGTGGGACAATGGACTAGGGGTCAGGACTATCCCA
Source organism: Heptranchias perlo (assembly GCF_035084215.1). Lineage (NCBI taxonomy): Eukaryota > Metazoa > Chordata > Chondrichthyes > Hexanchiformes > Hexanchidae > Heptranchias > Heptranchias perlo. The sequence continues at coordinate 93,501 of NW_027139728.1, read as the reverse complement.
GTGTGGGACATTGGACTAGGGGTCAGGACTATCCCAGTGTGGGACAATGGACTAGGGGTCAGGACTATCCCAGTGTGGGACGATGGGCTGGGGTCAGGACTATCCCAGTGTGGGACAATGGGCTGGGGTCAGGACTATCCCAGTGTGGGACAATGGACTGGGGTCAGGACTATCCCAGTGTGGGACATTGGACTAGGGGTCAGGACTATCCCAGTGTGGGACAATGGACTAGGGGTCAGGACTATCCCAGTGTGGGATATTGGACTGGGGTCAGGACTATCCCAGTGTGGGACGATGGGCTGGGGTCAGGACTATCCCAGTGTGGGACATTGGACTAGGGGTCAGGACTATCCCAGTGTGGGACGATGGGCTGGGGTCAGGACTATCCCAGTGTGGGACGATGGGCTGGGGTCAGGACTATCCCAGTGTGGGACATTGGACTGGGGTCAGGACTATCCCAGTGTGGGACAATGGACTAGGGGTCAGGACTATCCCAGTGTGGGACATTGGACTGGGGTCAGGACTATCCCAGTGTGGGACAATGGGCTGGGGTCAGGACTATCCCAGTGTGGGATGATGGGCTGGGGTCAGGACTATCCCAGTGTGGGACAATGGGCTGGGGTCAGGACTATCCCAGTGTGGGACAATGGACGAGGGTCAGGACTATCCCAGTGTGGGACAATGGGCTGGGGTCAGGACTATCCCAGTGTGGGACAATGGGCTGGGGTCAGGACTATCCCAGTGTGGGACAATGGACTGGGGTCAGGACTATCCCAGTGTGGGACAATGGACTGGGGTAAGGACTATCCCAGTGTGGGATATTGGACTAGGGGTCAGGACTATCCCAGTGTGGGATATTGGACTGGGGTCAGGACTATCCCAGTGTGGGACGTTGGACTAGGGTCAGGACTATCCCAGTGTGGGACATTGGACTGGGGTCAGGACTATCCCAGTCTGGGATATTGGACTAGGGGTCAGGACTATCCCAGTGTGGGACATTGGACTAGGGGTCAGGACTATCCCAGTCTGGGATATTGGACTAGGGGTCAGGACTATCCCAGTGTGGGACAATGGACGAGGGGTCAAGACTATCCCAGTGTGGGACAATGGACTAGGGGTCAGGACTATCCCAGTCTGGGATATTGGACTAGGGGTCAGGACTATCCCAGTGTGGGACATTGGACTAGGGGTCAGGACTATCCCAGTGTGGGACAATGGACTAGGGGTCAGGACTATCCCAGTGTGGGACATTGGACTAGGGGTCAGGACTATCCCAGTGTGGGACAATGGACTAGGGGTCAGGACTATCCCAGTGTGGGACGATGGGCTGGGGTCAGGACTATCCCAGTGTGGGACAATGGACTGGGGTCAGGACTATCCCAGTGTGGGACATTGGACTAGGGGTCAGGACTATCCCAGTGTGGGACAATGGACTAGGGGTCAGGACTATCCCAGTGTGGGATATTGGACTGGGGTCAGGACTATCCCAGTGTGGGACAATGGACTGGGGTCAGGACTATCCCAGTGTGGGACATTGGACTAGGGGTCAGGACTATCCCAGTGTGGGACAATGGACTAGGGGTCAGGACTATCCCAGTGTGGGATATTGGACTGGGGTCAGGACTATCCCAGTGTGGGACAATGGACTGGGGTCAGGACTATCCCAGTGTAGGACATTGGACTAGGGGTCAGGACTATCCCAGTGTGGGACGATGGGCTGGGGTCAGGACTATCCCAGTGTGGGACATTGGACTAGGGGTCAGGACTATCCCAGTGTGGGACGATGGGCTGGGGTCAGGACTATCCCAGTGTGGGACGATGGGCTGGGGTCAGGACTATCCCAGTGTGGGACATTGGACTGGGGTCAGGACTATCCCAGTGTGGGACAATGGACTGGGGTCAGGACTATCCCAGTGTGGGACAATGGACTGGGGTCAGGACTATCCCAGTGTGGGACAATGGACTGGGGTCAGGACTATCCCAGTGTGGGACATTGGACTGGGGTCAGGACTATCCCAGTGTGGGACAATGGGCTGGGGTCAGGACTATCCCAGTGTGGGATGATGGGCTGGGGTCAGGTCTATCCCACTGTGGGACATTGGGCTGGGGTCAGGACTATCCCAGTGTGGGATGATGGGCTGGGGTCAGGACTGTCCCAAGTTATCGAATGGGCCGAGCATCCCATAATGTACCTTGGTGGAAAGTTGCTTCCTTGAGAACACAACTATGTTCTGGTCGAGAAGGAGTGTTCAGTGATTAAATGGGCAGTGGAGAGAGAGAAACACCATTTATTCGGGTGAACCTTCCAGCTGGTAACGGACCATGCCCCCCTTCAGTGGGTGCGGGCCAATAAGGAAGGGAATGCCCGGGTTACACATTGGTTTTTGTCCCTCCAGCCAGGAGCCTTCACAGTTCAGCGCATGGGAATGCAATCCAGGTCTCAGGTGTCGTGCCTTCCAACAGATATCGCTCAGGCCCTGGCTCTTTGCTGCCAGGGTAGATATGTAACAGAGTGAGAGAGGGCCGAGGTGGGAGCCATACGATGTTGAGAGCTGCATATCCGAGATAAGGATACAACTTTAAGAAATTATATAAAACACGGGAGGAGCTTTAAGAAATTGATGACCCTAATTAACTTTAATCAGGAATGACTCCCGGCCGCATGAATAAAAGGCAAATGATTCAGTTTGTGAGAGGTGTTTTGGAGAAGGAGGAGTTTTGGAGAGGGAGGAGTTGAGGATCAGAGTTTTGGAGAGGGGGGAGTTGAGGATCAGAGTTTTGGAGAGGGGGGAGTTGGGGATCAGAGTTTTGGAGAGGGGGGAGTTGGGGATCAGAGTTTTGGAGAGGGGGGAGTTGAGGATCAGAGTTTTGGAGAGGGAGGAGTTGAGGATCAGAGTTTTGGAGAGGGGGGAGTTGAGGATCAGAGTTTTGGAGAGGGGGGAGTTGGGGATCAGAGTTTTGGAGAGGGGGGAGTTGGGGATCAGAGTTTTGGAGAGGGGGGAGTTGAGGATCAGAGTTTTGGAGAGGGAGGAGTTGAGGATCAGAGTTTTGGAGAGGGAGGAGTTGAGGATCAGAGTTTTGGAGAGGGGGGAGTTGAGGATCAGAGTTTTGGAGAGGGAGGAGTTGGGGATCAGAGTTTTGGAGAGGGAGGAGTTGGGGATCAGAGTTTTGGAGAGGGAGGAGTTGAGGATCAGAGTTTTGGAGAGGGAGGAGTTGAGGATCAGAGTTTTGGAGAGGGGGGAGTTGGGGATCAGAGTTTTGGAGAGGGGGGAGTTGGGGATCAGAGTTTTGGAGAGGGGGGAGTTGGGGATCAGAGTTTTGGAGAGGGGGGAGTTGGGGATCATAGTTTTGGAGAGGGAGGAGTTGAGGATCAGAGTTTTGGAGAGGGAGGAGTTGAGGATCAGAGTTTTGGAGAGGGGGGAGTTGGGGATCAGAGTTTTGGAGAGAGGGGAGTTGAGGATCAGAGTTTTGGAGAGGGGGGAGTTGGGGATCAGAGTTTTGGAGAGAGGGGAGTTGAGGATCAGAGTTTTGGAGAGGGGGGAGTTGGGGATCAGAGTTTTGGAGAGGGAGGAGTTGGGGATCAGAGTTTTGGAGAGAGGGGAGTTGAGGATCAGAGTTTTGGAGAGGGAGGAGTTGGGGATCAGAGTTTTGGAGAGGGAGGAGTTGGGGATCAGAGTTTTGGAGAGGGAGGAGTTGGGGATCAGAGTTTTGGAGAGGGAGGAGTTGGGGATCAGAGTTTTGGAGAGGGAGGAGTTGAGGATCAGAGTTTTGGAGAGGGGGGAGTTGGGGATCAGAGTTTTGGAGGGGGAGGAGTTGGGGATCAGAGTTTTGGAGAGGGGGGAGTTGGGGATCAGAGTTTTGGAGAGGGGGGAGTTGGGGATCAGAGTTTTGGAGAGGGAGGAGTTGGGGATCAGAGTTTTGGAGAGGGAGGAGTTGGGGATCAGAGTTTTGGAGAGGGGGGAGTTGGGGATCAGAGTTTTGGAGAGGGAGGAGTTGAGGATCAGAGTTTTGGAGAGGGGGGAGTTGGGGATCAGAGTTTTGGAGAGAGAGGAGTTGGGGATCAGAGTTTTGGAGAGAGGGGAGTTGGGGATCAGAGTTTTGGAGAGGGGGGAGTTGGGGATCAGAGTTTTGGAGAGGGGGGAGTTGGGGATCAGAGTTTTGGAGAGGGGGGAGTTGGGGATCAGAGTTTTGGAGAGGGGGGAGTTGGGGATCAGAGTTTTGGAGAGGGAGGAGTTGGGGATCAGAGTTTTGGAGAGGGGGGAGTTGGGGATCAGAGTTTTGGAGAGGGGGGAGTTGGGGATCAGAGTTTTGGAGAGGGGGGAGTTGGGGATCAGAGTTTTGGAGAGGGGGGAGTTGGGGATCAGAGGGAGGCTGGACGGGGAGAGTGATCACCGTCTTGTTCATCGCTGCAAATAAAGAGAATGTGGGTGAATAAATCTCACTTGTTTTAAGATTTAGTCTGTGTCTAATTGACTGCTCGGTCCTGGGCTGGTCTGGGACAAACCCGGTTACACCACTGACCAGTCTGGTACAAACCCGGTTACACCACTGACCAGTCTGGTACAAACCCGGTTACACCACTGACCAGTCTGGTACAAACCCGGTTACACCACTGACCAGTCTGGTACAAACCCGGTTACACCACTGACCAGTCTGGTACAAACTCGGTTACACCACTGACCAGTCTGGTACAAACCCGGTTACACCACTGACCAGTCTGGTACAAACCCGGTTACACCACTGACCAGTCTGGTACAAACCCGGTTACACCACTGGCCAGTCTGGTACAAACCCGGTTACACCACTGACCAGTCTGGTACAAACCCGGTTACACCACTGGCCAGTCTGGTACAAACCCGGTTACACCACTGACCAGTCTGGTACAAACCCGGTTACACCACTGACCAGTCTGGTACAAACCAAGCGATAGCATTGACCAGTATCATACTTGGTACAGTATGGGAGGAGGCCATTTGGCCCATCGTGCCTGTGCCGGCTCTTTGAAAGACCTATCCAATTAGTCCCATTCCCCGCTCTATCCCCACAGCATTGTAATTTTTTCCCTTCAAGTATTTATCCAATTCTTTCTCGAAAGTTACTATCAAATCTGCTTCCACCGTCCTTTCAGGGAGTAAATTCCAGATCATTACAACTCACTGCGTAAAAATATGTTTCCTGATGTCTCCTCTGGCTCTTTTGCCGATCACCTTAAATCTGTGTCCTCTGGTGACTGACCCTTCTACCACTGGAATCAGTTTCTCCTTATTTACTCTGTCAAAACCGTTGATGATTTTGAACACCTCGATCAAATCTCCCCTTAACCTTCTCTGTTCCAAGGAGAACAATCCCAGCTTCTCCAGTCTCTCCGCATAACTGAAGTCCCTCATCCCAGGTACCATTCTAGTAAATCCCCTCTGCACCCTCTCTGAGGCCTTCACATCCTTCCCAAAGTGTGGTGCCCAGAATTGAACACAATACTCCAGCTGAGGTCTAACCAGTGTTTATAAAGGTTTAACATAACTTCCTTGCTTTTGTACTCTATCCCTCCATTAATAAAGCCCAGGATCCCATCTGCTTTTTTAACAGCCTTCTCAACCTGTCCTGCCACCTTCAACGATTTGTCTACATTCACCCCCAGGTCTCTCTGTTCCTGCACCCCCTCTAGTTTATTTTGCCTCTCCTCATTCTTCCGACTAAAATGTATCACTTCACACTTCTCTGTGTTAAATTCCATCTGCCATGTGTCTGCCCATTTCACCAGTCTGTCTCTGTCCTCCTGAAGTCTGTTACTATCCTTCACATTGTTTACTACATTCCCGAATTTAGTTTAATCTGCAAACTTGGAAATTATACCCTCTATACCCCAGTCCAGGTCATTAATATATATTAAAAAGAGCAGTGGTCCTAATACTGACCCCTGGGGAACACCACTGTATACTTCTGTCCATAGAATCAGAGAAAGGTTACAGCACTGGAGCCCATTCAGCCCATCGAATCCCTGCTGGCTCTATGCAAGAGCAATCCAGCTGGTCCCACTCCCCCGCCCTATCCCCGTAAGCCTGGAATTTTTTTTCCTTTCAAGTACTTATCCAGTTCCCTTTTGAAAACTACATCTGAAAATCACACCAGTCTGAAAAACAACCATCCACCTTTGCTCTCTGCTTTCTGTCCCGTTGCCAATTTTGCATCCACACTACCACTGTCCCTTCAATCCCATGGGCTTCAATTTTGTTTGTAAGTCGATTATGTGGCACTTTATCAAATGCCTTTTGAAAGTCTACAACAGGATCAGTCTGGAACAACCCGGCTAAAACAGGACCAATCTGGAACAACCCGGCTAAAACAGGACCAGTCTGGAACAACCCGGCTAAAACAAGACCAGTCTGGAACAACCCGGCTACAACAGGACCAGTCTGGAACAACCCGGCTACAACAGGACCAGTCTGGAACAAACCATCTACAACAGGAACAGTCTGGAACAAACCGTCGACAACAGGACCAGTCTGGAACAAACCGTCTACAACAGGACCAGTCTGGAACAAACCGGCCACAACAGGACCAGTCTGGAACAACCCGTCTACAACAGGACCAGTCTGGAACAAACCGTCTACAACAGGACCAGTCTGGAACAACCCGGATACAACAGGGCCAGTCTGGTACAGGTACTGAAGGTGTGAATGGAGAGGGACTGAAGGTGTGAATGGAGAGGGACTGAAGGTGTGAATGGAGAGGGACTGAAGGTGTGAATGGAGAGGGACTGAAGGTGTGAATGGAGAGGGACTGAAGGTGTGAATGGAGAGGTATTGAAAGTGTGAATGGAGAGGGACTGAAGGTGTGAATGGAGAGGTACTGAAGGTGTGAATGGAGAGGGACTTAAGGTGTGAATGGAGAGGGACTGAAGGTGTGAATGGAGAGGGACAGAAGGTGTGAATGGAGAGGGACTGAAGGTGTGAATGGAGAGGGACTGAAGGTGTGAATGGAGAGGGACTGAAGGTGTGAATGGAGAGGTACTGAAGGTGTGAATGGAGAGGGACTGAAGGTGTGAATGGAGAGGGACTGAAGGTGTGAATGGAGAGGGACTGACGGTGTGAATGGAGAGGGACTGAAGGTGTGAATGGAGAGGGACTGAAGGTGTGAATGGAGAGGTAATGAAGGTGTGAATGGAGAGGGACTGAATGTGTGAATGGAGAGGTATTGAAGTTGTGAATGGAGAGGGACTGAAGGTGTGAATGGAGAGGGACTGAAGGTGTGAATGGAGAGGGACTGAATGTGTGAATGGAGAGGTACTGAAGGTGTGAATGGAGAGGGACTGAAGGTGTGAATGGAGAGGTAATGAAGGTGTGAATGGAGAGGGACTGAAGGTGTGAATGGAGAGGTATTGAAGTTGTGAATGGAGAGGGACTGAAGGTGTGAATGGAGAGGTACTGAAGGTGTGAATGGAGAGGTACTGAAGGTGTGAATGGAGAAGCACTGAAGGTGTGAATGGAGAGGTACTGAAGGTGTGAATGGAGAAGCACTGAAGGTGTGAATGGAGAGGGACTGAAGGTGTGAATGGAGAGGGACTGAAGGTGTGAATGGAGAGGGACTGAAGGTGTGAATGGAGAGGGACTGAAGGTGTGAATGGAGAGGTACTGAAGGTGTGAATGGAGAGGTACTGAAGGTGTGAATGGAGAAGCACTGAAGGTGTGAATGGAGAGGGACTGAAGGTGTGAATGGAGAGGGACTGAAGGTGTGAATGGAGAGGGACTGAAGGTGTGAATGGAGAGGGACTGAAGGTGTGAATGGAGAGGTACTGAAGGTGTGAATGGAGAGGGACTGAAGGTGTGAATGGGGAGGGACTGAAGGTGTGAATGAAGAGGGACTGAAGGTGTGAATGGAGAGGGACTGAAGGTGTGAATGGAGAGGGACTGAAGGTGTGAATGGAGAGGGACTGAAGGTGTGAATGGAGAGGGACTGAAGGTGTGAATGGAGAGGGACTGAATGTGTGAATGGAGAGGGACTGAAGGTTTGAATGGAGAGGGACTGAAGGTGTGAATGGAGAGGGACTGAATGTGTGAATGGAGAGGGACTGAAGGTGTGAATGGAGAGGCTCTGAAGGTGTGAATGGAGAGGGACTGAAGGTGTGAATGGAGAGGTAATGAAGGTGTGAATGGAGAGGGACTGAATGTGTGAATGGAGAGGTATTGAAGTTGTGAATGGAGAGGTAATGAAGGTGTGAATGGAGAGGGACTGAAGGTGTGAATGGAGAGGGACTGAAGGTGTGAATGGAGAGGGACTGAAGGTGTGAATGGAGAGGGACTGAAGGTGTGAATGGAGAGGGACTGAAGGTGTGAATGGAGAGGGACTGAATGTGTGAATGGAGAGGGACTGAAGGTGTGAATGGAGAGGGACTGAAGGTGTGAATGGAGAGGGACTGAAGGTGTGAATGGAGAGGGATTGAAGGTGTGAATGGAGAGGCTCTGAAGGTGTGAATGGAGAGGGACTGAAGGTGTGAATGGAGAGGCTCTGAAGGTGTGAATGGAGAGGTACTGAAGGTGTGAATGGAGAGGTATTGAAGGTGTGAATGGAGAGGGACTGAAGGTGTGAATGGAGAGGGACTGAAGGTGTGAATGGAGAGGGACTGAAGGTGTGAATGGAGAGGGACTGAAGGTGTGAATGGAGAGGGACTGAATGTGTGAATGGAGAGGGACTGAAGGTGTGAATGGAGAGGGACTGAAGGTGTGAATGGAGAGGGACTGAAGGTGTGAATGGAGAGGGACTGAAGGTGTGAATGGAGAGGGACTGAAGGTGTGAATTGAGAGGGACTGAAGGTGTGAATGGAGAGGGACTGAAGGTGTGAATGGAGAGGGACTGAAGGTGTGAATGGAGAGGCTCTGAAGGTGTGAATGGAGAGGGACTGAAGGTGTGAATGGAGAGGGACTGAAGGTGTGAATGGAGAGGGACTGAAGGTGTGAATGGAGAGGCTCTGAAGGTGTGAATGGAGAGGGACTGAAGGTGTGAATGGAGAGGGACTGAAGGTGTGAATGAAGAGGTACTGAAGGTGTGAATGGAGAGGGACTGAAGGTGTGAATGGAGAGGGAGTGAAGGTGTGAATGGAGAGGGACTGAAGGTGTGAATGGAGAGGGACTGAAGTTGTGAATGGAGAGGGACTGAAGGTGTGAATGGAGAGGTATTGAAGGTGTGAATGGAGAGGGTCTGAAGGTGTGAATGGAGAGGGACTGAAGGTGTGAATGGAGAGGGACTGAAGGTGTGAATGGAGAGGGACTGAAGGTGTGAATGGAGAGGTACTGAAGGTGTGAATGGAGAGGGACTGAAGGTGTGAATGGAGAGGGACTGAAGGTGTGAATGGAGAGGTATTGAAGGTGTGAATGGAGAGGGACTGAAGGTGTGAATGGAGAGGGACTGAAGGTGTGAATGGAGAGGGACTGAAGGTGTGAATGGAGAGGGACTGAAGGTGTGAATGGAGAGGGACTGAAGGTGTGAATGGAGAGGTACTGAAGGTGTGAATGGAGAGGGACTGAAGGTGTGAATGGAGAGGTACTGAATGTGTGAATGGAGAGGGACTGAAGGTGTGAATGGAGAGGGACTGAAGGTGTGAATGGAGAGGGACTGAAGGTGTGAATGGAGAGGGACTGAAGGTGTAAATGGAGAGGTACTGAAGGTGTGAATGGAGAGGGACTGAAGGTGCGAATGGAGAGGGACTGAAGGTGTGAATGGAGAGGGACTGAAGGTGTGAATGGAGAGGGACTGAAGGTGTGAATGGAGAGGGACTGAAGGTGTGAATGGAGAGGGACTGAAGGTGTGAATGGAGAGGGACTGAAGGTGTGAATGGAGAGGGACTGAAGGTGTGAATGGAGAGGGACTGAAGGTGTGAATGGAGAGGTACTGAAGGTGTGAATGGAGAGGGACTGAAGGTGTGAATGGAGAGGGACTGAAGGTGTGAATGGAGAGCGACTGAAGGTGTGAATGGAGAGGTATTGAAGGTGTGAATGGAGAGGTACTGAAGGTGTGAATGGAGAGGGACTGAAGGTGTGAATGGAGAGGGACTGAAGGTGTGAATGGAGAGCGACTGAAGGTGTGAATGGAGAGGTATTGAAGGTGTGAATGGAGAGGTATTGAAGGTGTCAATGGAGAGGGACTGAAGGTGTGAATGGAGAGGTATTGAAGGTGTCAATGGAGAGGGACTGAAGGTGTGAATGGAGAGGTACTGTAGGTGTGACTGGAGAGGGACTGAAGGTGTGAATGGAGAGGTATTGAAGGTGTGAATGGAGAGGGACTGAAGGTGTGAATGGAGAGGGACTGAAGGTGTGAATGGAGAGGGACTGAAGGTGTGAATGGAGAGGGACTGAAGGTGTGAATGGAGAGGTACTGAAGGTGTGAATGGAGCGGGACTGAAGGTGTGAATGGAGAGGGACTGAAGGTGTGAATGGAGAGGAACTGAAGGTGTGAATGGAGAGGTATTGAAGGTGTGAATGGAGAGGGACTGAAGGTGTGAATGGAGCGGGACTGAAGGTGTGAATGGAGAGGGACTGAAGGTGTGAATGGAGAGGGACTGAAGGTGTGAATGGAGAGGTACTGAAGGTGTGAATGGAGCGGGACTGAAGGTGTGAATGGAGCGGGACTGAAGGTGTGAATGGAGAGGGACTGAAGGTGTGAATGGAGAGGTATTGAAGGTGTGAATGGAGAGGGACTGAAGGTGTGAATGGAGAGGGACAGAAGGTGTGAATGGAGAGGCACTGAAGGTGTGAATGGAGAGGGACAGAAGGTGTGAATGGAGAGGCACTGAAGGTGTGAATGGAGAGGGACTGAAGGTGTGAATGGAGAGGGACTGAAGGTGTGAATGGAGAGGGACTGAAGGTGTGAATGGAGAGGTACTGAAGGTGTGAATGGAGAGGGAGTGAAGGTGTGAATGGAGAGGTACTGAAGGTGTGAATGGAGAGGGACTGAAGGTGTGAATGGAGAGGTACTGAAGGTGTGAATGGAGAGGTACTGAAGGTGTGAATGGAGAGGGAGTGAAGGTGTGAATGGAGAGGTACTGAAGGTGTGAATGGAGAGGGACTGAAGGTGTGAATGGAGAGGGACTGAAGGTGTGAATGGAGAGGGACTGAAGGTGTGAATGGAGAGGGACTGAAGGTGTGAATGGAGAGGGACTGAAGGTGTGAATGGAGAGGTAATGAAGGTGTGAATGGAGAGGGACTGATGGTGTGAATGGAGAGGGACTGAAGGTGTGAATGGAGAGGGACTGAAGGTGTGAATGGAGAGGGACTGAAGGTGTGAATGAAGAGGGACTGAAGGTGTGAATGGAGAGGGACTGAAGGTGTGAATGGAGAGGGACTGAAGGTGTGAATGGAGAGGGACTGAAGGTGTGAATGGAGAGGGACTGAAGGTGTGAATGGAGAGGGACTGAAGGTGTGAATGGAGAGGGACTGAAGGTGTGAATGGAGAGGTATTGAAGGTGTGAATGGAGAGGGACTGAAGGTGTGAATGGAGAGGTACTGAAGGTGTGAATGGAGAGGCACTGAAGGTGTGAATGGAGAGGTAATGAAGGTGTGAATGGAGAGGGACTGAAGGTGTGAATGGAGAGGGACTGAAGGTGTGAATGGAGAGGGACTGAAGGTGTGAATGGAGAGGGACTGAAGGTGTGAATGGAGAGGGACTGAAGGTGTGAATGGAGAGGGACAGAAGGTGTGAATGGAGAGGGACTGAAGGTGTGAATGGAGAGGTATTGAAAGTGTGAATGGAGAGGGACTGAAGGTGTGAATGGAGAGGTACTGAAGGTGTGAATGGAGAGGGACTTAAGGTGTGAATGGAGATGCACTGAAGGTGTGAATGGAGAGGGACTGAAGGTGTGAATGGAGAGGGACAGAAGGTGTGAATGGAGAGGGACTGAAGGTGTGAATGGAGAGGGACTGAAGGTGTGAATGGAGAGGTACTGAAGGTGTGAATGGAGAGGGACTGAAGGTGTGAATGGAGAGGGACTGAATGTGTGAATGGAGAGGGACTGAAGGTGTGAATGGAGAGGGACAGAAGGTGTGAATGGAGAGGGACTGAAGGTGTGAATGGAGAGGGACTGAAGGTGTGAATGGAGAGGGACTGAAGGTGTGAATGGAGAGGGACAGAAGGTGTGAATGGAGAGGGACTGAAGGTGTGAATGGAGAGGGACTGAAGGTGTGATTGGAGAGGTACTGAAGGTGTGATTGGAGAGGTACTGAAGGTGTGAATGGAGAGGTACTGAAGGTGTGAATGGAGAGGTACTGAAGGTGTGAATGGAGAGGGACTGAAGGTGTGAATGGAGAGGAACTGAAGGTGTGAATGGAGAGGTATTGAAGGTGTGAATGGAGAGGTATTGAAGGTGTGAATGGAGAGGGACTGAAGGTGTGAATGGAGAGGGACTGAAGGTGTGAATGGAGAGGGACTGAAGGTGTGAATGGAGAGGTACTGAAGGTGTGAATGGAGCGGGACTGAAGGTGTGAATGGAGAGGGACTGAAGGTGTGAATGGAGAGGAACTGAAGGTGTGAATGGAGAGGTATTGAAGGTGTGAATGGAGAGGGACTGAAGGTGTGAATGGAGAGGGACAGAAGGTGTGAATGGAGAGGCACTGAAGGTGTGAATGGAGAGGGACTGAAGGTGTGAATGGAGAGGTAATGAAGGTGTGAATGGAGAGGGACTGAAGGTGTGAATGGAAAGGCACTGAAGGTGTGAATGGAGAGGGACTGATGGTGTGAATGGAGAGGGACTGAAGGTGTGAATGGAGAGGGACTGAAGGTGTGAATGGAGAGGGACTGAAGGTGTGAATGGAGAGGGACTGAAGGTGTGAATGGAGAGGCACTGAAGGTGTGAATGGAGAGGGACTGAAGGTGTGAATGGAGAGGCACTGAAGGTGTGAATGGAGAGGGACTGAAGGTGTGAATGGAGAGGGACTGAAGGTGTGAATGGAGAGGTAATGAAGGTGTGAATGGAGAGGGACTGAAGGTGTGAATGGAGAGGAACTGAAGGTGTGAATGGAGAGGGACTGAAGGTGTGAATGGAGAGGGACAGAAGGTGTGAATGGAGAGGCACTGAAGGTGTGAATGGAGAGGGACTGAAGGTGTGAATGGAGAGTAACTGAAGGTGTGAATGGAGAGGTATTGAAGGTGTGAATGGAGAGGGACTGAAGGTGTGAATGGAGAGGGACAGAAGGTGTGAATGGAGAGGCACTGAAGGTGTGAATGGAGAGGGACTGAAGGTGTGAATGGAGAGGTAATGAAGGTGTGAATGGAGAGGGACTGAAGGTGTGAATGGAAAGGCACTGAAGGTGTGAATGGAGAGGGACTGATGGTGTGAATGGAGAGGGACTGAAGGTGTGAATGGAGAGGGACTGAAGGTGTGAATGGAGAGGGACTGAAGGTGTGAATGGAGAGGGACTGAAGGTGTGAATGGAGAGGCACTGAAGGTGTGAATGGAGAGGGACTGAAGGTGTGAATGGAGAGGCACTGAAGGTGTGAATGGAGAGGGACTGAAGGTGTGAATGGAGAGGGACTGAAGGTGTGAATGAAGAGGGACTGAAGGTGTGAATGGAGAGGGACTGAAGGTGTGAATGGAGAGGGACTGAAGGTGTGAATGGAGAGGGACTGAAGGTGTGAATGGAGAGGGACTGAAGGTGTGAATGGAGAGGGACTGAAGGTGTGAATGGAGAGGGACTGAAGGTGTGAATGGAGAGGTATTGAAGGTGTGAATGGAGAGGGACTGAAGGTGTGAATGGAGAGGTACTGAAGGTGTGAATGGAGAGGCACTGAAGGTGTGAATGGAGAGGTAATGAAGGTGTGAATGGAGAGGGACTGAAGGTGTGAATGGAGAGGGACTGAAGGTGTGAATGGAGAGGGACTGAAGGTGTGAATGGAGAGGGACTGAAGGTGTGAATGGAGAGGGACTGAAGGTGTGAATGGAGAGGGACTGAAGGTGTGAATGGAGAGGTATTGAAAGTGTGAATGGAGAGGGACTGAAGGTGTGAATGGAGAGGTACTGAAGGTGTGAATGGAGAGGGACTTAAGGTGTGAATGGAGATGCACTGAAGGTGTGAATGGAGAGGGACTGAAGGTGTGAATGGAGAGGGACAGAAGGTGTGAATGGAGAGGGACTGAAGGTGTGAATGGAGAGGGACTGAAGGTGTGAATGGAGAGGTACTGAAGGTGTGAATGGAGAGGGACTGAAGGTGTGAATGGAGAGGGACTGAATGTGTGAATGGAGAGGGACTGAAGGTGTGAATGGAGAGGGACAGAAGGTGTGAATGGAGAGGGACTGAAGGTGTGAATGGAGAGGGACTGAAGGTGTGAATGGAGAGGGACTGAAGGTGTGAATGGAGAGGGACAGAAGGTGTGAATGGAGAGGGACTGAAGGTGTGAATGGAGAGGGACTGAAGGTGTGATTGGAGAGGTACTGAAGGTGTGATTGGAGAGGTACTGAAGGTGTGAATGGAGAGGTACTGAAGGTGTGAATGGAGAGGTACTGAAGGTGTGAATGGAGAGGGACTGAAGGTGTGAATGGAGAGGAACTGAAGGTGTGAATGGAGAGGTATTGAAGGTGTGAATGGAGAGGTATTGAAGGTGTGAATGGAGAGGGACTGAAGGTGTGAATGGAGAGGGACTGAAGGTGTGAATGGAGAGGGACTGAAGGTGTGAATGGAGAGGTACTGAAGGTGTGAATGGAGCGGGACTGAAGGTGTGAATGGAGAGGGACTGAAGGTGTGAATGGAGAGGAACTGAAGGTGTGAATGGAGAGGTATTGAAGGTGTGAATGGAGAGGGACTGAAGGTGTGAATGGAGAGGGACAGAAGGTGTGAATGGAGAGGCACTGAAGGTGTGAATGGAGAGGGACTGAAGGTGTGAATGGAGAGGTAATGAAGGTGTGAATGGAGAGGGACTGAAGGTGTGAATGGAAAGGCACTGAAGGTGTGAATGGAGAGGGACTGATGGTGTGAATGGAGAGGGACTGAAGGTGTGAATGGAGAGGGACTGAAGGTGTGAATGGAGAGGGACTGAAGGTGTGAATGGAGAGGGACTGAAGGTGTGAATGGAGAGGCACTGAAGGTGTGAATGGAGAGGGACTGAAGGTGTGAATGGAGAGGCACTGAAGGTGTGAATGGAGAGGGACTGAAGGTGTGAATGGAGAGGGACTGAAGGTGTGAATGGAGAGGTAATGAAGGTGTGAATGGAGAGGGACTGAAGGTGTGAATGGAGAGGAACTGAAGGTGTGAATGGAGAGGGACTGAAGGTGTGAATGGAGAGGGACAGAAGGTGTGAATGGAGAGGCACTGAAGGTGTGAATGGAGAGGGACTGAAGGTGTGAATGGAGAGTAACTGAAGGTGTGAATGGAGAGGTATTGAAGGTGTGAATGGAGAGGGACTGAAGGTGTGAATGGAGAGGGACAGAAGGTGTGAATGGAGAGGCACTGAAGGTGTGAATGGAGAGGGACTGAAGGTGTGAATGGAGAGGTAATGAAGGTGTGAATGGAGAGGGACTGAAGGTGTGAATGGAAAGGCACTGAAGGTGTGAATGGAGAGGGACTGATGGTGTGAATGGAGAGGGACTGAAGGTGTGAATGGAGAGGGACTGAAGGTGTGAATGGAGAGGGACTGAAGGTGTGAATGGAGAGGGACTGAAGGTGTGAATGGAGAGGCACTGAAGGTGTGAATGGAGAGGGACTGAAGGTGTGAATGGAGAGGCACTGAAGGTGTGAATGGAGAGGGACTGAAGGTGTGAATGGAGAGGGACTGAAGGTGTGAATGGAGAGGTAATGAAGGTGTGAATGGAGAGGGACTGAAGGTGTGAATGGAGAGGAACTGAAGGTGTGAATGGAGAGGGACTGAAGGTGTGAATGGAGAGGGACTGAAGGTGTGAATGGAGAGGGACTGAAGGTGTGAATGGAGAGGGACTGAAGGTGTGAATGGAGAGGGACTGAAGGTGTGAATGGAGAGGTAATGAAGGTGTGAATGGAGAGGGACTGAAGGTGTGAATGGAGAGGAACTGAAGGTGTGAATGGAGAGGGACTGAAGGTGTGAATGGAGAGGGACTGAAGGTGTGAATGGAGAGGGACTGAAGGTGTGAATGGAGAGGTAATGAAGGTGTGAATGGAGAGGGACTGAAGGTGTGAATGGAGAGGAACTGAAGGTGTGAATGGAGAGGTATTGAAGGTGTGAATGGAGAGGTACTGAAGGTGTGAATGGAGAGGGACTGAAGGTGTGAATGGAGAGGGACTGAATGTGTGAATGGAGAGGGACTGAAGGTGTGAATGGAGAGGTGTTGAAGGTGTGAATGGAGAGGGACTGAAGGTGTGAATGGAGAGGGACTGAAGGTGTGAATGGAGAAGGACTGAAGGTGTGAATGGAGAGGTGTTGAAGGTGTGAATGGAGAGGTATTGAAGGTGTGAATGGAGAGGGACTGAAGGTGTGAATGGAGAGGGACTGAAGGTGTGAATGGAGAGGGACTGAAGGTGTGAATGGAGAGGGACTGAAGGTGTGAATGGAGAGGCACTGAAGGTGTGAATGGAGAGGTGTTGAAGGTGTGAATGGAGAGGTATTGAAGGTGTGAATGGAGAGGGACTGAAGGTGTGAATGGAGAGGGACTGAAGGTGTGAATGGAGAGGCACTGAAGGTGTGAATGGAGAGGGACTGAAGGTGTGAATGGAGAGGGACTGAAGGTGTGAATGGAGAGGGACTGAAGGTGTGAATGGAGAGGGACTGAATGTGTGAATGGAGAGGTATTGAATGTGTGAATGGAGAGGGACTGAAGGTGTGAATTGAGAGGGACTGAAGGTGTGAATGGAGAGGGACTGAATGTGTGAATGGAGAGGTATTGAATGTGTGAATGGAGAGGGACTGAAGGTGTGAATGGAGAGGGACTGAAGGTGTGAATGGAGAGGGACTGAAGGTGTGAATGGAGAGGGACTGAAGGTGTGAATGGAGAGGTAATGAAGGTGTGAATGGAGAGGTACTGAAGGTGTGAATGGAGAGGGACTGAAGTTGTGAATGGAGAGGTATTGAAGGTGTGAATGGAGAGGTACTGAAGGTGTGAATGGAGAGGGACGGAAGGTGTGAATGGAGAGGGACTGAATGTGTGAATGGAGAGGTATTGAATGTGTGAATGGAGAGGGACTGAAGGTGTGAATGGAGAGGGACTGAAGGTGTGAATGGAGAGGGACTGAATGTGTGAATGGAGAGGGACTGAAGGTGTGAATGGAGAGGGACTGAAGGTGTGAATGGAGAGGGACTGAAGGTGTGAATGGAGAGGTAATGAAGGTGTGAATGGAGAGGTACTGAAGGTGTGAATGGAGAGGGAGTGAAGTTGTGAATGGAGAGGTATTGAAGGTGTGAATGGAGAGGTACTGAAGGTGTGAATGGAGAAGTAATAAAGGTGTGAATGGAGAGGGACTGAAGGTGTGAATGGAGAGGTATTGAAGGTGTGAATGGAGAGGGACTGAAGGTGTGAATGGAGAGGTACTGAAGGTGTGAATGGAGAGGTACTGAAGGTGTGAATGGAGAGGGACTGAAGGTGTGAATGGAGAGGCACTGAAGGTGTGAATGGAGAGGGACTGAAGGTGTGAATGGAGAGGAACTGAAGGTGTGAATGGAGAGGAACTGAAGGTGTGAATGGAGAGGTATTGAAGGTGTGAATGGAGAGGGACTGAAGGTGTGAATGGAGAGGTGTTGAAGGTGTGAATGGAGAGGTATTGAAGGTGTGAATGGAGAGGGACTGAAGGTGTGAATGGAGAGGGACTGAAGGTGTGAATGGAGAGGGACTGAAGGTGTGAATGGAGAGGTACTGAAGGTGTGAATGGAGAGGGACTGAAGGTGTGAATGGAGAGGCACTGAAGGTGTGAATGGAGAGGGACTGAAGGTGTGAATGGAGAGGAACTGAAGGTGTGAATGGAGAGGGAGTGAAGGTGTGAATGGAGAGGGACTGAAGGTGTGAATGGAGAGGGACTGAAGGTGTGAATGGAGAGGGACAGAAGGTGTGAATGGAGAGGGACTGAAGGTGTGAATGGAGAGGGACTGAAGGTGTGAATGGAGAGGAACTGAAGATGTGAATGGAGAGGTATTGAAGGTGTGAATGGAGAGGGACTGAAGGTGTGAATGGAGAGGGACTGAAGGTGTGAATGGAGAGGGACTGAAGGTGTGAATGGAGAGGGACTGAAGGTGTGAATGGAGAGGGACTGAAGGTGTGAATGGAGAGGGACTGAAGGTGTGAATGGAGAGGGACTGAAGGTGTGAATGGAGAGGGACTGAATGTGTGAATGGAGAGGTATTGAATGTGTGAATGGAGAGGGACTGAAGGTGTGAATGGAGAGGGACTGAAGGTGTGAATGGAGAGGGACTGAAGGTGTGAATGGAGAGGGACTGAAGGTGTGAATGGAGAGGTAATGAAGTTGTGAATGGAGAGGGACTGAAGGTGTGAATGGAGAGGGACTGAAGGTGTGAATGGAGAGGGACTGAAGTTGTGAATGGAGAGGGACTGAAGTTGTGAATGGAGAGGTATTGAAGGTGTGAATGGAGAGGTACTGAAGGTGTGAATGGAGAGGGACTGAAGGTGTGAATGGAGAGGGATTGAAGGTGTGAATGGAGAGGGACTGAAGGTGTGAATGGAGAGGTGTTGAAGGTGTGAATGGAGAGGGACTGAAGGTGTGAATGGAGAGGGACTGAAAGTGTGAATGGAGAGGGACTGAAGGTGTGAATGGAGAGGGACTGAATGTGTGAATGGAGAGGGACTGAAGGTGTGAATGGAGAGGGACTGAAGGTGTGAATGGAGAGGGACTGAAAGTGTGAATGGAGAGGGACTGAAGGTGTGAATGGAGAGGGACTGAAGTGTGAATGGAGAGGGACTGAAGTGTGAATGGAGAGGGACTGAAGTTGTGAATGGAGAGGTACTGAAAGTGTGAATGGAGAGGGACTGAAGTTGTGAATGGAGAGGTATTGAAGGTGTGAATGGAGAGGAACTGAAGGTGTGAATGGAGAGGTATTGAAGGTGTGAATGGAGAGGGACTGAAGGTGTGAATGGAGAGGTATTGAAGGTGTGAATGGAGAGGAACTGAAGGTTTGAATGGAGAGGTATTGAAGGTGTGAATGGAGAGGGACTGAAGGTGTGAATGGAGAGGTACTGAAGGTGTGAATGGAGAGGGACTGAAGGTGTGAATGGAGAGGGACTGAAGGTGTGAATGGAGAGGTACTGAAGGTGTGAATGGAGAGGGACTGAAGGTGTGAATGGAGAGGGACTGAAGGTGTGAATGGAGAGGTACTGAAGGTGTGAATGGAGAGGGAGTGAAGGTGTGAATGGAGAGGTGCTGAAGGTGTGAATGGAGAGGGACTGAAGGTGTGAATGGAGCGGGACTGAAGGTGTGAATGGAGAGGGACTGAAGGTGTGAATGGAGAGGGACTGAAGGTGTGAATGGAGAGGGACTGAAGGTGTGAATGGAGAGGGACTGAAGGTGTGAATGGAGAGGGACTGAAGGTGTGAATGGAGAGGTACTGAAGGTGTGAATGGAGAGGGACTGAAGGTGTGAATGGAGAGGGACTGAAGGTGTGAATGGAGAGGGACTGAAGGTGTGAATGGAGAGGGACTGAAGGTGTGAATGGAGAGGGACTGAAGGTGTGAATGGAGAGGCAGTGAAGGTGTGAATGGAGAGGGACTGAAGGTGTGAATGGAGAGGGACTGAAGGTGTGAATGGAGAGGGACTGAAGGTGTGAATGGAGAGGGACTGAAGGTGTGAATGGAGAGGGACTGAAGGTGTGAATGGAGAGGGACTGAAGGTGTGAATGGAGAGGGACTGAAGGTGTGAATGGAGAGGGACTGAAGGTGTGAATGGAGAGGTACTGAAGGTGTGCATGGAGAGGGACTGAAGGTGTGAATGGAGAGGGACTGAAGGTGTGAATGGAGAGGCACTGAAGGTGTGAATGGAGAGGGACTGAAGGTGTGAATGGAGAGGAACTGAAGGTGTGAATGGAGAGGAACTGAAGGTGTGAATGGAGAGGTACTGAAGGTGTGAATGGAGAGGTGTTGAAGGTGTGAATGGAGAGGGACTGAAGGTGTGAATGGAGAGGGACTGAAGGTGTGAATGGAGAGGGACTGAAGGTGTGAATGGAGAGGGACTGAAGGTGTGAATGGAGAGGGAGTGAAGGTGTGAATGGAGAGGGACTGAAGGTGTGAATGGAGAGGGACTGAAGGTGTGAATGGAGAGGTATTGAAGGTGTGAATGGAGAGGGACTGATGGTGTGAATGGAGAGGTACTGAAGGTGTGAATGGAGAGGTATTGAAGGTGTGAATGGAGAGGTATTGAAGGTGTGAATGGAGAGGGACTGAAGGTGTGAATGGAGAGGGACTGAAGGTGTGAATGGAGAGGGACTGAAGGTGTGAATGGAGAGGTATTGAAGGTGTGAATGGAGAGGGACTGAAGGTGTGAATGGAGAGGGACTGAAGGTGTGAATGGAGAGGGACTGAATGTGTGAATGGAGAGGGACTGAAGGTGTGAATGGAGAGGGAGTGAAGGTGTGAATGGAGAGGAACTGAAGGTGTGAATGGAGAGGGAGTGAAGGTGTGAATGGAGAGGCACTGAAGGTGTGAATGGAGAGGGACTGAATGTGTGAATGGAGAGGTACTGAAGGTGTGAATGGAGAGGTACTGAAGGTGTGAATGGAGAGGGACTGAAGGTGTGAATGGAGAGGGACTGAAGGTGTGAATGGAGAGGGACTGAAGGTATGAATGGAGAGGGACTGAAGGTATGAATGGAGAGGGACTGAAGGTGTGAATGGAGAGGGACTGAAGGTGTGAATGGAGAGGGACTGAAGGTGTGAATGGAGAGGTATTGAAGGTGTGAATGGAGAGGGACAGAAGGTGTGAATGGAGAGGGACTGAAGGTGTGAATGGAGAGGTATTGAAGGTGTGAATGGAGAGGGACTGAAGATGTGAATGGAGAGGGACTGAAGGTGTGAATGGAGAGGGACTGAAGGTGTGAATGGAGAGGGACTGAAGATGTTAATGGAGAGGGACTGAAGGTGTGAATGGAGAGGTAATGAATGTGTGAATGGAGAGGAACTGAAGGTGTGAATGGAGAGGAACTGAAGGTGTGAATGGAGAGGTATTGAAGGTGTGAATGGAGAGGGACTGATGGTGTGAATGGAGAGGGACTGATGGTGTGAATGGAGAGGGACTGAAGGTGTGAATGGAGAGGCACTGAAGGTGTGAATGAAGAGGGACTGAAGGTGTGAATGGAGAGGTAATGAAGGTGTGAATGGAGAGGAACTGAAGGTGTGAATGGAGAGGAACTGAAGGTGTGAATGGAGAGGGACTGAAGGTGTGAATGGAGAGGGACTGAAGGTGTGAATGGAGAGGGACTGAAGGTGTGAATGGAGAGGGACTGAAGGTGTGAATGGAGAGGGACTGAAGGTGTGAATGGAGAGGAACTGAAGGTGTGAATGGAGAGGGACTGAAGGTGTGAATGGAGAGGGACTGAAGGTGTGAATGGAGAGGGACTGAAGGTGTGAATGGAGAGGGACTGAAGGTGTGAATGGAGAGGGACTGAAGGTGTGAATGGAGAGGGACTGAAGGTGTGAATAGAGAGGTATTGAAGGTGTGAATGGAGAGGTACTGAAGGTGTGAATGGAGAGGGACTGAAGGTGTGAATGGAGAGGTATTGAAGGTGTGAATGGAGAGGGACTGAAGGTGTGAATGGAGAGGGACTGAAGGTGTGAATGGAGAGGGACTGAAGGTGTGAATGGAGAGGGACTGAAGTGTGAATGGAGAGGGACTGAAGGTGTGAATGGAGAGAGACTGAAGGTGTGAATGGAGAGGGACTGAAGGTGTGAATGGAGAGGTAATGAAGGTGTGAATGGAGAGGTACTGAAGGTGTGAATGGAGAGGGACTGAAGTTGTGAATGGAGAGGTATTGAAGGTGTGAATGGAGAGGTACTGAAGGTGTGAATGGAGAGGGACTGAAGGTGTGAATGGAGAGGGACTGAAGGTGTGAATGGAGAGGTATTGAAGGTGTGAATGGAGAGGGACTGAAGGTGTGAATGGAGAGGTATTGAAGTTGTGAATGGAGAGGTATTGAAGGTGTGAATGGAGAGGGACTGAAGGTGTGAATGGAGAGGGACTGAAGGTGTGAATGGAGAGGGACTGAAGGTGTGAATGGAGAGGGATTGAAGGTGTGAATGGAGAGGGACCGAAGGTGTGAATGGAGAGGGACTGAAGGTGTGAATGGAGAGGTACTGAATGTGTGAATGGAGAGGTGTTGAAGGTGTGAATGGAGAGGGACTGAAAGTGTGAATGGAGAGGGACTGAAGGTGTGAATGGTGAGGGACTGAAGGTCTGAATGGAGAGGGACTGAATGTGTGAATGGAGAGGGACTGAAGGTGTGAATGGAGAGGGACTGAAAGTGTGAATGGAGAGGGACTGAAGTGTGAATGGAGAGGGACTGAAGTGTGAATGGAGAGGGACTGAAGGTGTGAATGGAGAGGTACTGAAAGTGTGAATGGAGAGGGACTGAAGTGTGAATGGAGAGGGACTGAAGTGTGAATGGAGAGGGACTGAAGGTGTGAATGGAGAGGGACTGAAGGTGTGAATGGAGAGGGACTGAAGGTGTGAATGGAGAGGGACTGAAGGTGTGAATGGAGAGGGACTGAAGGTGTGAATGTAGAGGGACTGAAGGTGTGAATGGAGAGGTACTGAAGGTGTGAATGGAGAGGTATTGAAGGTGTGAATGGAGAGGGACTGAAGTGTGAATGGAGAGGTACTGAAGGTGTGAATGGAGAGGGAGTGAAGGTGTGAATGGAGAGGGACTGAATGTGTGAATGGAGAGGGCCTGAAGGTGTGAATGGAGAGGTACTGAATGTGTGAATGGAGAGGGACTGAAGGTGTGAATGGAGAGGACTGAAGGTGTGAATGGAGAGGGACTGAAGGTGTGAATGGAGAGGGACTGAAGGTGTGAATGGAGAGGGACTGAAGGTGTGAATGGAGAGGGACTGAATGTGTGAATGGAGAGGTGCTGAAGGTGTGAATGGAGAGGGACTGAAGGTGTGAATGGAGAGGAACTGAAGGTGTGAATGGAGAGGGACTGAAGGTGTGAATGGAGAGGAACTGAAGGTGTGAATGGAGAGGTACTGAAGGTGTGAATGGAGAGGGACTGAAGGTGTGAATGGAGAGGGACTGAATGTGTGAATGGAGAGGTGCTGAAGGTGTGAATGGAGAGGGACTGAAGGTGTGAATGGAGAGGGACTGAAGGTGTGAATGGAGAGGAACTGAAGGTGTGAATGGAGAGGGACTGAAGGTGTGAATGGAGAGGGACTGAAGGTGTGAATGGAGAGGGACTGAAGGTGTGAATGGAGAGGGACTGAAGGTGTGAATGGAGAGGGACTGAATGTGTGAATGGAGAGGTGCTGAAGGTGTGAATGGAGAGGGACTGAAGGTGTGAATGGAGAGGATCTGAAGGTGTGAATGGAGAGGAAATGAAGGTGTGAATGGAGAGGGACTGAAGGTGTGAATGGAGAGGAACTGAAGGTGTGAATGGAGAGGGACTGAAGGTGTGAATGGAGAGGAACTGAAGGTGTGAATGGAGAGGGACTGAAGGTGTGAATGGAGAGGAACTGAAGGTGTGAATGGAGAGGTACTGAATGTGTGAATGGAGAGGTGTTGAAGGTGTGAATGGAGAGGTGTTGAAGGTGTGAATGGAGAGGGACTGAAGGTGTGAATGGAGAGGTACTGAAGGTGTGAATGGAGAGGGACTGAAGGTGTGAATGGAGAGGGACTGAAGGTGTGAATGGAGAGGGACTGAAGGTGTGAATGGAGAGGGACTGAAGGTGTGAATGGAGAGGGACTGAAGGTGTGAATGGAGAGGTACTGAAGGTGTGAATGGAGAGGGACTGAAGGTGTGAATGGAGAGGGAATGATAGTGTGAATGGAGAGGGACTGAAGGTGTGAATGGAGAGGGACTGAAGGTGTGAATGGAGAGGGAATGAAGGTGTGAATGGAGAGGGACTGAAGGTGTGAATGGAGAGGGAATGAAGGTGTGAATGGAGAGGGACTGAAGGTGTGAATGGAGAGGGACTGAAGGTGTGAATGGAGAGGTAATGAAGGTGTGAATGGAGAGGGACTGAAGGTGTGAATGGAGAGGTAATGAAGGTGTGAATGGAGAGGTAATGAAGGTGTGAATGGAGAGGTATTGAAGGTGTGAATGGAGAGGGACTGAAGGTGTGAATGGAGAGGGACTGAAGGTGTGAATGGAGAGGGACTGAAGGTGTGAATGGAGAGGGAATGAAGGTGTGAATGGAGAGGGACTGAAGGTGTGAATGGAGAGGGACTGAAGGTGTGAATGGAGAGGTAATGAAGGTGTGAATGGAGAGGGACTGAAGGTGTGAATGGAGAGGGACTGAAGGTGTGAATGGAGAGGTAATGAAGGTGTGAATGGAGAGGTATTGAAGGTGTGAATGGAGAGGGACTGAAGGTGTGAATGGAGAGGGACTGAAGGTGTGAATGGAGAGGTACTGAAGGTGTGAATGGAGAGGTATTGAAGGTGTGAATGGAGAGGTATTGAAGGTGTGAATGGAGAGGTATTGAAGGTGTGAATGGAGAGGGACTGAAGGTGTGAATGGAGAGGTATTGAAGGTGTGAATGGAGAGGTACTGAAGGTGTGAATGGAGAGGGACTGAAGGTGTGAATGGAGAGGGACTGAAGGTGTGAATGGAGAGGGACTGAAGGTGTGAATGGAGAGGGACTGAAGGTGTGAATGGAGAGGGACTGAAGGTGTGAATGGAGAGGGACTGAAGGTGTGAATGGAGAGGGACTGAATGTGTGAATGGAGAGGTGCTGAAGGTGTGAATGGAGAGGGACTGAAGGTGTGAATGGAGAGGAACTGAAGGTGTGAATGGAGAGGGACTGAAGGTGTGAATGGAGAGGAACTGAAGGTGTGAATGGAGAGGTACTGAAGGTGTGAATGGAGAGGGACTGAAGGTGTGAATGGAGAGGGACTGAATGTGTGAATGGAGAGGTGCTGAAGGTGTGAATGGAGAGGGACTGAAGGTGTGAATGGAGAGGGACTGAAGGTGTGAATGGAGAGGAACTGAAGGTGTGAATGGAGAGGGACTGAAGGTGTGAATGGAGAGGGACTGAAGGTGTGAATGGAGAGGGACTGAAGGTGTGAATGGAGAGGGACTGAAGGTGTGAATGGAGAGGGACTGAATGTGTGAATGGAGAGGTGCTGAAGGTGTGAATGGAGAGGGACTGAAGGTGTGAATGGAGAGGATCTGAAGGTGTGAATGGAGAGGAACTGAAGGTGTGAATGGAGAGGGACTGAAGGTGTGAATGGAGAGGAACTGAAGGTGTGAATGGAGAGGGACTGAAGGTGTGAATGGAGAGGAACTGAAGGTGTGAATGGAGAGGGACTGAAGGTGTGAATGGAGAGGAACTGAAGGTGTGAATGGAGAGGTACTGAATGTGTGAATGGAGAGGTGTTGAAGGTGTGAATGGAGAGGTGTTGAAGGTGTGAATGGAGAGGGACTGAAGGTGTGAATGGAGAGGTACTGAAGGTGTGAATGGAGAGGGACTGAAGGTGTGAATGGAGAGGGACTGAAGGTGTGAATGGAGAGGGACTGAAGGTGTGAATGGAGAGGGACTGAAGGTGTGAATGGAGAGGGACTGAAGGTGTGAATGGAGAGGTACTGAAGGTGTGAATGGAGAGGGACTGAAGGTGTGAATGGAGAGGGAATGATAGTGTGAATGGAGAGGGACTGAAGGTGTGAATGGAGAGGGACTGAAGGTGTGAATGGAGAGGGAATGAAGGTGTGAATGGAGAGGGACTGAAGGTGTGAATGGAGAGGGAATGAAGGTGTGAATGGAGAGGGACTGAAGGTGTGAATGGAGAGGGACTGAAGGTGTGAATGGAGAGGTAATGAAGGTGTGAATGGAGAGGGACTGAAGGTGTGAATGGAGAGGGACTGAAGGTGTGAATGGAGAGGTAATGAAGGTGTGAATGGAGAGGTAATGAAGGTGTGAATGGAGAGGTATTGAAGGTGTGAATGGAGAGGGACTGAAGGTGTGAATGGAGAGGGACTGAAGGTGTGAATGGAGAGGGACTGAAGGTGTGAATGGAGAGGGACTGAAGGTGTGAATGGAGAGGGAATGAAGGTGTGAATGGAGAGGGACTGAAGGTGTGAATGGAGAGGGACTGAAGGTGTGAATGGAGAGGTAATGAAGGTGTGAATGGAGAGGGACTGAAGGTGTGAATGGAGAGGGACTGAAGGTGTGAATGGAGAGGTAATGAAGGTGTGAATGGAGAGGTATTGAAGGTGTGAATGGAGAGGGACTGAAGGTGTGAATGGAGAGGGACTGAAGGTGTGAATGGAGAGGTACTGAAGGTGTGAATGGAGAGGTATTGAAGGTGTGAATGGAGAGGTATTGAAGGTGTGAATGGAGAGGTATTGAAGGTGTGAATGGAGAGGGACTGAAGGTGTGAATGGAGAGGTATTGAAGGTGTGAATGGAGAGGTACTGAAGGTGTGAATGGAGAGGGACTGAAGGTGTGAATGGAGAGGGACTGAAGGTGTGAATGGAGAGGGACTGAAGGTGTGAATGGAGAGGGACTGAAGGTGTGAATGGAGAGGGAGTGAAGGGTGTGAATGGAGAGGGACTGAAGGTGTGAATGGAGAGGTATTGAAGGTGTGAATGGAGAGGTATTGAAGGTGTGAATGGAGAGGTACTGAAGGTGTGAATGGAGAGGGACTGAAGGTGTGAATGGAGAGGGACTGAAGGTGTGAATGGAGAGGGACTGAAGGTGTGAATGGAGAGGGACTGAAGGTGTGAATGGAGAGGGACTGAAGGTGTGAATGGAGAGGGACTGAAGGTGTGAATGGAGAGGGACTGAAGGTGTGAATGGAGAGGGACTGAAGGTGTGAATGGAGAGGGAGTGAAGGGTGTGAATGGAGAGGGAGTGAAGGGTGTGAATGGAGAGGGACTGAAGGTGTGAATGGAGAGGGACTGAAGGTGTGAATGGAGAGGTATTGAAGGTGCGAATGGAGAGGTATTGAAGGTGTGAATGGAGAGGGAGTGAAGGTGTGAATGGAGAGGGACTGAAGGTGTGAATGGAGAGGGACTGAAGGTGTGAATGGAGAGGTACTGAAGTTGTGAATGGAGAGGGACTGAAGGTGTGAATGGAGAGGGACTGAAGGTGTGAATGGAGAGGGACTGAAGGTGTGAATGGAGAGGGACTGAAGGTGTGAATGGAGAGGGACTGAAGGTGTGAATGGAGAGGGACTGAAGGTGTGAATGGAGAGGGACTGATGGTGTGAATGGAGAGGTATGAAGTTGTGAATGGAGACGGACTGAAGGTGTGAATGGAGAGGGACTGAATGTGTGAATGGAGAGGGACGGAAGGTGTGAATGGAGAGGGACTGAAGGTGTGAATGGAGAGGTATGAAGTTGTGAATGGAGACGGACTGAAGGTGTGAATGGAGAGGGACTGAAGGTGTAAATGGAGAGGTATGAAGGTGTGAATGGAGAGGGACTGAAGGTGTGAATGGAGAGGTATTGAAGGTGTGAATGGAGAGGGACTGAAGGTGTGAATGGAGAGGGACTGAATGTGTGAATGGAGAGGAACTGAAGGTGTGAATGGAGAGGGACTGAAGGTGTGAATGGAGAGGAACTGAAGGTGTGAATGGAGAGGGACTGAAGGTGTGAATGGAGAGGAACTGAAGGTGTGAATGGAGAGGGACTGAAGGTGTGAATGGAGAGGAACTGAAGGTGTGAATGGAGAGGTACTGAATGTGTGAATGGAGAGGTGTTGAAGGTGTGAATGGAGAGGTGTTGAAGGTGTGAATGGAGAGGGACTGAAGGTGTGAATGGAGAGGTATTGAAGGTGTGAATGGAGAGGAACTGAAGGTGTGAATGGAGAGGGACTGAAGGTGTGAATGGAGAGGGACTGAAGGTGTGAATGGAGAGGGACTGAAGGTGTGAATGGAGAGGGACTGAAGGTGTGAATGGAGAGGTGCTGAAGGTGTGAATGGAGAGGGACTGAAGGTGTGAATGGAGAGGGAATGATAGTGTGAATGGAGAGGGACTGAAGGTGTGAATGGAGAGGGACTGAAGGTGTGAATGGAGAGGGAATGAAGGTGTGAATGGAGAGGGACTGAAGGTGTGAATGGAGAGGGAATGAAGGTGTGAATGGAGAGGGACTGAAGGTGTGAATGGAGAGGGACTGAAGGTGTGAATGGAGAGGTAATGAAGGTGTGAATGGAGAGGGACTGAAGGTGTGAATGGAGAGGGACTGAAGGTGTGAATGGAGAGGTAATGAAGGTGTGAATGGAGAGGTATTGAAGGTGTGAATGGAGAGGGACTGAAGGTGTGAATGGAGAGGGACTGAAGGTGTGAATGGAGAGGGACTGAAGGTGTGAATGGAGAGGGAATGAAGGTGTGAATGGAGAGGGACTGAAGGTGTGAATGGAGAGGGACTGAAGGTGTGAATGGAGAGGTAATGAAGGTGTGAATGGAGAGGGACTGAAGGTGTGAATGGAGAGGGACTGAAGGTGTGAATGGAGAGGTAATGAAGGTGTGAATGGAGAGGTATTGAAGGTGTGAATGGAGAGGGACTGAAGGTGTGAATGGAGAGGGACTGAAGGTGTGAATGGAGAGGTACTGAAGGTGTGAATGGAGAGGTATTGAAGGTGTGAATGGAGAGGTATTGAAGGTGTGAATGGAGAGGTATTGAAGGTGTGAATGGAGAGGGACTGAAGGTGTGAATGGAGAGGTATTGAAGGTGTGAATGGAGAGGTACTGAAGGTGTGAATGGAGAGGGACTGAAGGTGTGAATGGAGAGGGACTGAAGGTGTGAATGGAGAGGGACTGAAGGTGTGAATGGAGAGGGACTGAAGGTGTGAATGGAGAGGGAGTGAAGGGTGTGAATGGAGAGGGACTGAAGGTGTGAATGGAGAGGTATTGAAGGTGTGAATGGAGAGGTATTGAAGGTGTGAATGGAGAGGTACTGAAGGTGTGAATGGAGAGGGACTGAAGGTGTGAATGGAGAGGGACTGAAGGTGTGAATGGAGAGGGACTGAAGGTGTGAATGGAGAGGGAGTGAAGGGTGTGAATGGAGAGGGACTGAAGGTGTGAATGGAGAGGGACTGAAGGTGTGAATGGAGAGGTATTGAAGGTGCGAATGGAGAGGTATTGAAGGTGCGAATGGAGAGGGAGTGAAGGTGTGAATGGAGAGGGAGTGAAGGTGTGAATGGAGAGGGACTGAAGGTGTGAATGGAGAGGGACTGAAGGTGTGAATGGAGAGGTACTGAAGTTGTGAATGGAGAGGGACTGAAGGTGTGAATGGAGAGGGACTGAAGGTGTGAATGGAGAGGGACTGAAGGTGTGAATGGAGAGGGACTGAAGGTGTGAATGGAGAGGGACTGAAGGTGTGAATGGAGAGGGACTGATGGTGTGAATGGAGACGGACTGAAGGTGTGAATGGAGAGGGACTGAATGTGTGAATGGAGAGGGACGGAAGGTGTGAATGGAGAGGGACTGAAGGTGTGAATGGAGAGGTATGAAGTTGTGAATGGAGACGGACTGAAGGTGTGAATGGAGAGGGACTGAAGGTGTGAATGGAGAGGGACTGAAGGTGTAAATGGAGAGGTATGAAGGTGTGAATGGAGAGGGACTGAAGGTGTGAATGGAGAGGTATTGAAGGTGTGAATGGAGAGGGACTGAAGGTGTGAATGGAGAGGGACTGAATGTGTGAATGGAGAGGGACGGAAGGTGTGAATGGAGAGGGACTGAAGGTGTGAATGGAGAGGTATTGAAGGTGTGAATGGAGAGGGACTGAAGGTGTGAATGGAGAGGGACTGAAGGTGTGAATGGAGAGGTGCTGAAGTTGTGAATGGAGAGGGACTGAAGTTGTGAATGGAGAGGGACTGAAGGTGTGAATGGAGAGGGACTGAAGTTGTGAATGGAGAGGGACTGAAGTTGTGAATGGAGAGGTATTGAAGGTGTGAATGGAGAGGGTCTGAAGGTGTGAATGGAGAGGGACTGAAGTTGTGAATGGAGAGGGACTGAAGGTGTGAATGGAGAGGTATTTAAGGTGTGAATGGAGAGGGACTGAAGGTGTGAATGGAGAGGTACTGAAGGTGTGAATGGAGAGGTAATGAAGGTGTGAATGGAGAGGGACTGAAGGTGTGAATGGAGAGGGACTGAAGGTGTGAATGGAGAGGCACTGAAGGTGTGAATGGAGAGGTACTGAAGGTGTGAATGGAGAGGGACTGAAGGTGTGAATGGAGAGGGACTGAAGGTGTGAATGGAGAGGGACTGAAGGTGTGAATGGAGAGGGACTGAAGGTGTGAATGGAGAGGGACTGAAGGTGTCAATGGAGAGGGAATGAAGGTGTGAATGGAGAGGTATTGAAGGTGTGAATGGAGAGGGACTGAAGGTGCGAATGGAGAGGTATTGAATGTGTGAATGGAGAGGTATTGAAGGTGTGAATGGAGAGGGACTGAAGGTGTTAATGGAGAGCCTCTGAAGGTGTGAATGGAGAGGGACTGAAGGTGTGAATGGAGAGGGACTGAAGGTGTGAATGGAGAGGTATTGAAGTTGTGAATGGAGAGGGACTGAAGGTGTGAATGGAGAGGGACTGAAGGTGTGAATGGAGAGGGACTGAAGGTGTGAATGGAGAGGTATTGAAGGTGTGAATGGAGAGGGACTGAAGGTGTGAATGGAGAGGGACTGAAGGTGTGAATGGAGAGGGACTGAAGGTGTGAATGGAGAGGGACTGAAGGTGTGAATGGAGAGGGACTGAAGGTGTGAATGGAGAGGGACTGAAGGTGTGAATGGAGAGGGACTGAAGGTGTGAATGGAGAGGGACTGAAGGTGTGAATGGAGAGGGACTGAAGGTGTGAATGGAGAGGTACTGAAGGTGTGAATGGAGAGGGACTGAAGGTGTGAATGGAGAGGGACTGAAGGTGTGAATGGAGAGGGACTGAAGTTGTGAATGGAGAGGGACTGAAGGTGTGAATGGAGAGGGACTGAAGGTGTGAATGGAGAGGTATTGAAGGTGTGAATGGAGAGGGACTGAATGTGTGAATGGAGAGGGAATGAAGGTGTGAATGGAGAGGTATTGAAGGTGTGAATGGAGAGGTATTGAAGGTGTGAATGGAGAGGGACTGAAGGTGTGAATGGAGAGGGACTGAAGGTGTGAATGGAGAGGGACTGAAGGTGTGAATGGAGAGGGACTGAAGGTGTGAATGGAGAGGGACTGAATGTGTGAATGGAGAGGTGCTGAAGGTGTGAATGGAGAGGGACTGAAGGTGTGAATGGAGAGGAACTGAAGGTGTGAATGGAGAGGGACTGAAGGTGTGAATGGAGAGGAACTGAAGGTGTGAATGGAGAGGGACTGAAGGTGTGAATGGAGAGGAACTGAAGGTGTGAATGGAGAGGGACTGAAGGTGTGAATGGAGAGGAACTGAAGGTGTGAATGGAGAGGTACTGAATGTGTGAATGGAGAGGTGTTGAAGGTGTGAATGGAGAGGGACTGAAGGTGTGAATGGAGAGGGACTGAAGGTGTGAATGGAGAGGGACTGAAGGTGTGAATGGAGAGGGACTGAAGGTGTGAATGGAGAGGGACTGAAGGTGTGAATGGAGAGGTACTGAAGGTGTGAATGGAGAGGGACTGAAGGTGTGAATGGAGAGGGAATGATAGTGTGAATGGAGAGGGACTGAAGGTGTGAATGGAGAGGGACTGAAGGTGTGAATGGAGAGGGAATGAAGGTGTGAATGGAGAGGGACTGAAGGTGTGAATGGAGAGGGAATGAAGGTGTGAATGGAGAGGGACTGAAGGTGTGAATGGAGAGGGAATGAAGGTGTGAATGGAGAGGGACTGAAGGTGTGAATGGAGAGGGACTGAAGGTGTGAATGGAGAGGTAATGAAGGTGTGAATGGAGAGGGACTGAAGGTGTGAATGGAGAGGGACTGAAGGTGTGAATGGAGAGGTAATGAAGGTGTGAATGGAGAGGTATTGAAGGTGTGAATGGAGAGGGACTGAAGGTGTGAATGGAGAGGGACTGAAGGTGTGAATGGAGAGGTACTGAAGGTGTGAATGGAGAGGTATTGAAGGTGTGAATGGAGAGGTATTGAAGGTGTGAATGGAGAGGTATTGAAGGTGTGAATGGAGAGGGACTGAAGGTGTGAATGGAGAGGTATTGAAGGTGTGAATGGAGAGGTACTGAAGGTGTGAATGGAGAGGGACTGAAGGTGTGAATGGAGAGGGACTGAAGGTGTGAATGGAGAGGGACTGAAGGTGTGAATGGAGAGGGACTGAAGGTGTGAATGGAGAGGGACTGAAGGTGTGAATGGAGAGGGAGTGAAGGGTGTGAATGGAGAGGGACTGAAGGTGTGAATGGAGAGGTATTGAAGGTGTGAATGGAGAGGTATTGAAGGTGTGAATGGAGAGGTACTGAAGGTGTGAATGGAGAGGGACTGAAGGTGTGAATGGAGAGGTACTGAAGGTGTGAATGGAGAGGGACTGAAGGTGTGAATGGAGAGGGACTGATGGTGTGAATGGAGAGGGAGTGAAGGGTGTGAATGGAGAGGGACTGAAGGTGTGAATGGAGAGGGACTGAAGGTGTGAATGGAGAGGGAGTGAAGGGTGTGAATGGAGAGGGACTGAAGGTGTGAATGGAGAGGTATTGAAGGTGTGAATGGAGAGGTATTGAAGGTGTGAATGGAGAGGTACTGAAGGTGTGAATGGAGAGGGACTGAAGGTGTGAATGGAGAGGTACTGAAGGTGTGAATGGAGAGGGACTGAAGGTGTGAATGGAGAGGGACTGATGGTGTGAATGGAGAGGGAGTGAAGGGTGTGAATGGAGAGGGACTGAAGGTGTGAATGGAGAGGGACTGAAGGTGTGAATGGAGAGGTATTGAAGGTGTGAATGGAGAGGTATTGAAGGTGTGAATGGAGAGGGAGTGAAGGTGTGAATGGAGAGGGACTGAAGGTGTGAATGGAGAGGGACTGAAGGTGTGAATGGAGAGGTACTGAAGTTGTGAATGGAGAGGGACTGAAGGTGTGAATGGAGAGGGACTGAAGGTGTGAATGGAGAGGGACTGAAGGTGTGAATGTAGAGGGACTGAAGGTGTGAATGGAGAGGGACTGAAGGTGTGAATGGAGAGGGACTGATGGTGTGAATGGAGAGGTATGAAGTTGTGAATGGAGACGGACTGAAGTTGTGAATGGAGAGGTATTGAAGGTGTGAATGGAGAGGGACTGAAGTTGTGAATGGAGAGGTATGAAGGTGTGAATGGAGAGGGACTGAAGGTGTGAATGGAGAGGTATTGAAGGTGTGAATGGAGAGGGACTGAAGGTGTGAATGGAGAGGGACTGAAGGTGTGAATGGAGAGGGACTGAATGTGTGAATGGAGAGGGACGGAAGGTGTGAATGGAGAGGGACTGAAGGTGTGAATGGAGAGGTATTGAAGGTGTGAATGGAGAGGGACTGAAGGTGTGAATGGAGAGGGACTGAAGGTGTGAATGGAGAGGTACTGAAGTTGTGAATGGAGAGGGACTGAAGTTGTGAATGGAGAGGGACTGAAGGTGTGAATGGAGAGGGACTGAAGTTGTGAATGGAGAGGGACTGAAGTTGTGAATGGAGAGGTATTGAAGGTGTGAATGGAGAGGGACTGAAGGTGTGAATGGAGAGGGACTGAAGTTGTGAATGGAGAGGGACTGAAGGTGTGAATGGAGAGGTATTGAAGGTGTGAATGGAGAGGGACTGAAGGTGTGAATGGAGAGGTACTGAAGGTGTGAATGGAGAGGTAATGAAGGTGTGAATGGAGAGGGACTGAAGGTGTGAATGGAGAGGGACTGAAGGTGTGAATGGAGAGGTACTGAAGGTGTGAATGGAGAGGCACTGAAGGTGTGAATGGAGAGGTACTGAAGGTGTGAATGGAGAGGGACTGAAGGTGTGAATGGAGAGGGACTGAAGGTGTGAATGGAGAGGGACTGAAGGTGTGAATGGAGAGGGAATGAAGGTGTGAATGGAGAGGGACTGAACGTGTGAATGGAGAGGGACTGAAGGTGTGAATGGAGAGGTATTGAAGGTGTGAATGGAGAGGGACTGAAGCTGCGAATGGAGAGGTATTGAATGTGTGAATGGAGAGGTATTGAAGGTGTGAATGGAGAGGGACTGAAGGTGTTAATGGAGAGCCTCTGAAGGTGTGAATGGAGAGGGACTGAAGGTGTGAATGGAGAGGGACTGAAGGTGTGAATGGAGAGGTATTGAAGTTGTGAATGGAGAGGCACTGAAGGTGTGAATGGAGAGGGACTGAAGGTGTGAATGGAGAGGGACTGAAGGTGTGAATGGAGAGGTATTGAAGGTGTGAATGGAGAGGGACTGAAGGTGTGAATGGAGAGGGACTGAAGTTGTGAAAGGAGA
This sequence comes from Heptranchias perlo, assembly GCF_035084215.1. Lineage (NCBI taxonomy): Eukaryota > Metazoa > Chordata > Chondrichthyes > Hexanchiformes > Hexanchidae > Heptranchias > Heptranchias perlo. Next base: position 59,086 of record NW_027139728.1, on the reverse strand, counting down.
GGGACTGAAGGTGTGAATGGAGAGGGACTGAAGGTGTGAATGGAGAGGGACTGAAGGTGTGAATGGAGAGGGACTGAAGGTGTGAATGGAGAGGGACTGAAGGTGTGAATTGAGAGGGACTGAAGGTGTGAATGGAGAGGGACTGAAGGTGTGAATGGAGAGGGACTGAAGGTGTGAATGGAGAGGGACTGAAGGTGTGAATGGAGAGGGACTGAAGGTGTGAATGGAGAGGGACTGAAGGTGTCAATGGAGAGGGACTGAAGGTGTGAATGGAGAGGGACTGAAGGTGTGAATGGAGAGGGACTGAAGGTGTGAATGGAGAGGGACTGAAGGTGTGAATGGAGAGGGACTGAAGGTGTGAATGGAGAGGGACTGAAGGTGTGAATGGAGAGGTATTGAAGGTGTGAATGGAGAGGGACTGAATGTGTGAATGGAGAGGGAATGAAGGTGTGAATGGAGAGGTATTGAAGGTGTGAATGGAGAGGTATTGAAGGTGTGAATGGAGAGGTACTGAAGGTGTGAATGGAGAGGTACTGAAGGTGTGAATAGAGAGGGACTGAAGGTGTGAATGGAGAGGGACTGAAGGTGTGAATGGAGAAGGACTGAAGGTGTGAATGGAGAGGTACAGAAGGTGTGAATGGAGAGGGACTGAAGGTGTGAATGGAGAGGGACTGAATGTGTGAATGGAGAGGGACTAAAGGTGTGAATGGAGAGGTAATGAAGGTGTGAATGGAGAGGGACTGAAGGTGTGAATGGAGAGGTATTGAAGGTGTGAATGGAGAGGGACTGAAGGTGTGAATGGAGAGGGACTGAAGGTGTGAATGGAGAGGTACTGAAGGTGTGAATGGAGAGGTATTGAATGTGTGAATGGAGAGGTATTGAAGGTGTGAATGGAGAGGTATTGAAGGTGTGAATGGAGAGGGACTGAAGGTGTGAATGGAGAGGTATTGAAGGTGTGAATGGAGAGGTACTGAAGGTGTGAATGGAGAGGGACTGAAGGTGTGAATGGAGAGGGACTGAAGGTGTGAATGGAGAGGGACTGAAGGTGTGAATGGAGAGGGACTGAAGGTGTGAATGGAGAGGGAGTGAAGGGTGTGAATGGAGAGGGACTGAAGGTGTGAATGGAGAGGTATTGAAGGTGTGAATGGAGAGGTATTGAAGGTGTGAATGGAGAGGTACTGAAGGTGTGAATGGAGAGGGACTGAAGGTGTGAATGGAGAGGTACTGAAGGTGTGAATGGAGAGGGACTGAAGGTGTGAATGGAGAGGGACTGATGGTGTGAATGGAGAGGGAGTGAAGGGTGTGAATGGAGAGGGACTGAAGGTGTGAATGGAGAGGGACTGAAGGTGTGAATGGAGAGGGAGTGAAGGGTGTGAATGGAGAGGGACTGAAGGTGTGAATGGAGAGGTATTGAAGGTGTGAATGGAGAGGTATTGAAGGTGTGAATGGAGAGGTACTGAAGGTGTGAATGGAGAGGGACTGAAGGTGTGAATGGAGAGGTACTGAAGGTGTGAATGGAGAGGGACTGAAGGTGTGAATGGAGAGGGACTGATGGTGTGAATGGAGAGGGAGTGAAGGGTGTGAATGGAGAGGGACTGAAGGTGTGAATGGAGAGGGACTGAAGGTGTGAATGGAGAGGTATTGAAGGTGTGAATGGAGAGGTATTGAAGGTGTGAATGGAGAGGGAGTGAAGGTGTGAATGGAGAGGGACTGAAGGTGTGAATGGAGAGGGACTGAAGGTGTGAATGGAGAGGTACTGAAGTTGTGAATGGAGAGGGACTGAAGGTGTGAATGGAGAGGGACTGAAGGTGTGAATGGAGAGGGACTGAAGGTGTGAATGTAGAGGGACTGAAGGTGTGAATGGAGAGGGACTGAAGGTGTGAATGGAGAGGGACTGATGGTGTGAATGGAGAGGTATGAAGTTGTGAATGGAGACGGACTGAAGTTGTGAATGGAGAGGTATTGAAGGTGTGAATGGAGAGGGACTGAAGTTGTGAATGGAGAGGTATGAAGGTGTGAATGGAGAGGGACTGAAGGTGTGAATGGAGAGGTATTGAAGGTGTGAATGGAGAGGGACTGAAGGTGTGAATGGAGAGGGACTGAATGTGTGAATGGAGAGGGACGGAAGGTGTGAATGGAGAGGGACTGAAGGTGTGAATGGAGAGGTATTGAAGGTGTGAATGGAGAGGGACTGAAGGTGTGAATGGAGAGGGACTGAAGGTGTGAATGGAGAGGTACTGAAGTTGTGAATGGAGAGGGACTGAAGTTGTGAATGGAGAGGGACTGAAGGTGTGAATGGAGAGGGACTGAAGTTGTGAATGGAGAGGGACTGAAGTTGTGAATGGAGAGGTATTGAAGGTGTGAATGGAGAGGGACTGAAGGTGTGAATGGAGAGGGACTGAAGTTGTGAATGGAGAGGGACTGAAGGTGTGAATGGAGAGGTATTGAAGGTGTGAATGGAGAGGGACTGAAGGTGTGAATGGAGAGGTACTGAAGGTGTGAATGGAGAGGTAATGAAGGTGTGAATGGAGAGGGACTGAAGGTGTGAATGGAGAGGGACTGAAGGTGTGAATGGAGAGGTACTGAAGGTGTGAATGGAGAGGCACTGAAGGTGTGAATGGAGAGGTACTGAAGGTGTGAATGGAGAGGGACTGAAGGTGTGAATGGAGAGGGACTGAAGGTGTGAATGGAGAGGGACTGAAGGTGTGAATGGAGAGGGAATGAAGGTGTGAATGGAGAGGGACTGAACGTGTGAATGGAGAGGGACTGAAGGTGTGAATGGAGAGGTATTGAAGGTGTGAATGGAGAGGGACTGAAGCTGCGAATGGAGAGGTATTGAATGTGTGAATGGAGAGGTATTGAAGGTGTGAATGGAGAGGGACTGAAGGTGTTAATGGAGAGCCTCTGAAGGTGTGAATGGAGAGGGACTGAAGGTGTGAATGGAGAGGGACTGAAGGTGTGAATGGAGAGGTATTGAAGTTGTGAATGGAGAGGCACTGAAGGTGTGAATGGAGAGGGACTGAAGGTGTGAATGGAGAGGGACTGAAGGTGTGAATGGAGAGGTATTGAAGGTGTGAATGGAGAGGGACTGAAGGTGTGAATGGAGAGGGACTGAAGTTGTGAAAGGAGAGGGACTGAAGGTGTGAATGGAGAGGGACTGAAGGTGTGAATGGAGAGGGACTGAAGGTGTGAATGGAGAGGGACTGAAGGTGTGAATGGAGAGGGACTGAAGGTGTGAATTGAGAGGGACTGAAGGTGTGAATGGAGAGGGACTGAAGGTGTGAATGGAGAGGGACTGAAGGTGTGAATGGAGAGGGACTGAAGGTGTGAATGGAGAGGGACTGAAGGTGTGAATGGAGAGGTACTGAAGGTGTGAATGGAGAGGGACTGAAGGTGTCAATGGAGAGGGACTGAAGGTGTGAATGGAGAGGGACTGAAGGTGTGAATGGAGAGGGACTGAAGGTGTGAATGGAGAGGGACTGAAGGTGTGAATGGAGAGGGACTGAAGGTGTGAATGGAGAGGGACTGAAGGTGTGAATGGAGAGGGACTGAAGGTGTGAATGGAGAGGTATTGAAGGTGTGAATGGAGAGGGACTGAATGTGTGAATGGAGAGGGAATGAAGGTGTGAATGGAGAGGTATTGAAGGTGTGAATGGAGAGGTATTGAAGGTGTGAATGGAGAGGTACTGAAGGTGTGAATGGAGAGGTACTGAAGGTGTGAATAGAGAGGGACTGAAGGTGTGAATGGAGAGGGACTGAAGGTGTGAATGGAGAGGGACTGAAGGTGTGAATGGAGAGGTACAGAAGGTGTGAATGGAGAGGGACTGAAGGTGTGAATGGAGAGGGACTGAATGTGTGAATGGAGAGGGACTAAAGGTGTGAATGGAGAGGTAATGAAGGTGTGAATGGAGAGGGACTGAAGGTGTGAATGGAGAGGTATTGAATGTGTGAATGGAGAGGGACTGAAGGTGTGAATGGAGAGGGACTGAATGTGTGAATGGAGAGGTATTGAAGGTGTGAATGGAGAGGTACTGAAGGTGTGAATGGAGAGGTACTGAAGGTGTGAATGGAGAGGTCATGAAGGTGTGAATGGAGAGGGACTGAAGGTGTGAATGGAGAGGTATTGAATGTGTGAATGGAGAGGGACTGAAGGTGTGAATGGAGAGGTATTGAAGGTGTGAATGGAGAGGGACTGGAGGTGTGAATGGAGAGGTATTGAAGGTGTGAATGGAGAGGGACTGAAGGTGTGAATGGAGAGGGATTGAATGTGTGAATGGAGAGGGATTGAAGGTGTGAATGGAGAGGGACTGAAGGTGTGAATGGAGAGGTAATGAAGGTGTGAATGGAGAGGGACTGAAGGTGTGAATGGAGAGGTGTTGAATGTGTGAATGGAGAGGGACTGAAGGTGTGAATGGAGATGCACTGAAGGTGTGAATGGAGAGGTCCTGAAGTTGTGAATGGAGAGGGACTGAAGGTGTGAATGGAGAGGGACTGAAGGTGTGAATGGAGAGGTAATGAAGGTGTGAATGGAGAGGGACTGAAGGTGTGAATGGAGAGGTAATGAAGGTGTGAATGGAGAGGTAATGAAGGTGTGAATGGAGAGGGACTGAAGGTGTGAATGGAGAGCTACTGAAGGTGTGAATGGAGAGGTACTGAAGGTGTGAATGGAGAGGGACTGAAGGTGTGAATGGAGAGGGACTGAAGGTGTGAATGGAGAGGTACAGAAGGTGTGAATGGAGAGGGACTGAAGGTGTGAATGGAGAGGGACTGAATGTGTGAATGGAGAGGTATTGAATGTGTGAATGGAGAGGGACTGAAGGTGTGAATGGAGAGGGACTGAATGTGTGAATGGAGAGGTATTGAAGGTGTGAATGGAGAGGTACTGAAGGTGTGAATGGAGAGGTACTGAAGGTGTGAATGGAGAGGTAATGAAGGTGTGAATGGAGAGGGACTGAAGGTGTGAATGGAGAGGTATTGAATGTGTGAATGGAGAGGGACTGAAGGTGTGAATGGAGAGGTATTGAAGGTGTGAATGGAGAGGGACTGAAGGTGTGAATGGAGAGGTATTGAAGGTGTGAATGGAGAGGGACTGAAGGTGTGAATGGAGAGGGACTGAATGTGTGAATGGAGAGGGATTGAAGGTGTGAATGGAGAGGTGCTGAAGGTGTGAATGGAGAGGTACTGAAGGTGTCAATGGAGAGGTAATGAAGGTGTGAATGGAGAGGGACTGAAGGTGTGAATGGAGAGGTATTGAATGTGTGAATGGAGAGGGACTGAAGGTGTGAATGGAGAGGGACTGAAGGTGTGAATGGAGAGGGACTGAAGGTGTGAATGGAGAGGGACTGAAGGTGTGAATGGAGAGGGACTGAAGGTGTGAATGGAGAGGTACTGAAGGTGTGAATGGAGAGGGACTGAAGGTGTGAATGGAGAGGGACTGAAGGTGTGAATGGAGAGGGACTGAAGGTGTGAATGGAGAGGGACTGAAGGTGTGAATGGAGAGGGACTGAAGGTGTGAATGGAGAGGGACTGAAGGTGTGAATGGAGAGGGACTGAAGGTGTGAATGGAGAGGTATTGAAGGTGTGAATGGAGAGGGACTGAAGGTGTGAATGGAGAGGTAATGAAGGTGTGAATGGAGAGGTACTGAAGGTGTGAATGGAGAGGGACTTAAGGTGTGAATGGAGATGCACTGAAGGTGTGAATGGAGAGGGACTGAAGGTGTGAATGGAGAGGTATTGAATGTGTGAATGGAGAGGGACTGAAGGTGTGAATGGAGAGGGAATGAAGGTGTGAATGGAGATGCACTGAAGTTGTGAATGGAGAGGGACTGAAGGTGTGAATGGAGAGGTATTGAAGGTGTGAATGGAGAGGGACTGAAGGTGTGAATGGAGAGGGACTGAAGTTGTGAAAGGAGAGGGACTGAAGGTGTGAATGGAGAGGGACTGAAGGTGTGAATGGAGAGGGACTGAAGGTGTGAATGGAGAGGGACTGAAGGTGTGAATGGAGAGGGACTGAAGGTGTGAATGGAGAGGGACTGAAGGTGTGAATGGAGAGGGACTGAAGGTGTGAATGGAGAGGGACTGAAGGTGTGAATTGAGAGGGACTGAAGGTGTGAATGGAGAGGGACTGAAGGTGTGAATGGAGAGGGACTGAAGGTGTGAATGGAGAGGTACTGAAGGTGTGAATGGAGAGGGACTGAAGGTGTGAATGGAGAGGGACTGAAGGTGTGAATGGAGAGGTATTGAAGGTGTGAATGGAGAGGGACTGAAGGTGTGAATGGAGAGGGACTGAAGTTGTGAAAGGAGAGGGACTGAAGGTGTGAATGGAGAGGGACTGAAGGTGTGAATGGAGAGGGACTGAAGGTGTGAATGGAGAGGGACTGAAGGTGTGAATGGAGAGGGACTGAAGGTGTGAATGGAGAGGGACTGAAGGTGTGAATTGAGAGGGACTGAAGGTGTGAATGTAGAGGGACTGAAGGTGTGAATGGAGAGGGACTGAAGGTGTGAATGGAGAGGTACTGAAGGTGTGAATGGAGAGGGACTGAAGGTGTGAATGGAGAGGGACTGAAGGTGTGAATGGAGAGGGACTGAAGGTGTGAATGGAGAGGGACTGAAGGTGTGAATGGAGAGGGACTGAAGGTGTGAATGGAGAGGGACTGAAGGTGTGAATGGAGAGGGACTGAAGGTGTGAATGGAGAGGGACTGAAGGTGTGAATGGAGAGGTATTGAAGGTGTGAATGGAGAGGGACTGAATGTGTGAATGGAGAGGTATTGAATGTGTGAATGGAGAGGGACTGAAGGTGTGAATGGAGAGGGACTGAATGTGTGAATGGAGAGGTATTGAAGGTGTGAATGGAGAGGTACTGAAGGTGTGAATGGTGAGGTACTGAAGGTGTGAATGGAGAGGTAATGAAGGTGTGAATGGAGAGGGACTGAAGGTGTGAATGGAGAGGTATTGAATGTGTGAATGGAGAGGGACTGAAGGTGTGAATGGAGAGGTATTGAAGGTGTGAATGGAGAGGGACTGAAGGTGTGAATGGAGAGGTATTGAAGGTGTGAATGGAGAGGGACTGAAGGTGTGAATGGAGAGGGATTGAATGTGTGAATGGAGAGGGATTGAAGGTGTGAATGGAGAGGGACTGAAGGTGTGAATGGAGAGGTAATGAAGGTGTGAATGGAGAGGGACTGAAGGTGTGAATGGAGAGGTGTTGAATGTGTGAATGGAGAGGGACTGAAGGTGTGAATGGAGATGCACTGAAGGTGTGAATGGAGAGGTACTGAAGTTGTGAATGGAGAGGGACTGAAGGTGTGAATGGAGAGGGACTGAAGGTGTGAATGGAGAGGTAATGAAGGTGTGAATGGAGAGGGACTGAAGGTGTGAATGGAGAGGTAATGAAGGTGTGAATGGAGAGGTACTGAAGGTGTGAATGGAGAGGGACTGAAGTTGTGAATGGAGAGCTACTGAAGGTGTGAATGGAGAGGTACTGAAGGTGTGAATGGAGAGGTACAGAAGGTGTGAATGGAGAGGGACTGAAGGTGTGAATGGAGAGGGACTGAAGGTGTGAATGGAGAGGTACAGAAGGTGTGAATGGAGAGGGACTGAAGGTGTGAATGGAGAGGGACTGAATGTGTGAATGGAGAGGTATTGAATGTGTGAATGGAGAGGGACTGAAGGTGTGAATGGAGAGGGACTGAATGTGTGAATGGAGAGGTATTGAAGGTGTGAATGGAGAGGTACTGAAGGTGTGAATGGAGAGGTACTGAAGGTGTGAATGGAGAGGTAATGAAGGTGTGAATGGAGAGGGACTGAAGGTGTGAATGGAGAGGGACTGAAGGTGTGAATGGAGAGGGACTGAAGGTGTGAATGGAGAGGTACAGAAGGTGTGAATGGAGAGGGACTGAAGGTTTGAATGGAGAGGGACTGAATGTGTGAATGGAGAGGTATTGAATGTGTGAATGGAGAGGGACTGAAGGTGTGAATGGAGAGGGACTGAAGGTGTGAATGGAGAGGTATTGAAGGTGTGAATGGAGAGGTACTGAAGGTGTGAATGGAGAGGTACTGAAGGTGTGAATGGAGAGGTAATGAAGGTGTGAATGGAGAGGGACTGAAGGTGTGAATGGAGAGGTATTGAATGTGTGAATGGAGAGGGACTGAAGGTGTGAATGGAGAGATATTGAAGGTGTGAATGGAGAGGGACTGAAGGTGTGAATGGAGAGGTATTGAAGGTGTGAATGGAGAGGGACTGAAGGTGTGAATGGAGAGGGAATGAATGTGTGAATGGAGAGGGATTGAAGGTGTGAATGGAGAGGTGCTGAAGGTGTGAATGGAGAGGTACTGAAGGTGTCAATGGAGAGGTAATGAAGGTGTGAATGGAGAGGGACTGAAGGTGTGAATGGAGAGGTATTGAATGTGTGAATGGAGAGGGACTGAAGGTGTGAATGGAGAGGGACTGAAGGTGTGAATGGAGAGGGACTGAAGGTGTGAATGGAGAGGGACTGAAGGTGTGAATGGAGAGGGACTGACGGTGTGAATGGAGAGGTACTGAAGTTGTGAATGGAGAGGGACTGAAGGTGTGAATGGAGAGGGACTGAAGGTGTGAATGGAGAGGGACTGAAGGTGTGAATGGAGAGGGACTGAAGGTGTGAATGGAGAGGGACTGAAGGTGTGAATGGAGAGGGACTGAAGGTGTGAATGGAGAGGGACTGAAGGTGTGAATGGAGAGGTATTGAAGGTGTGAATGGAGAGGGACTGAAGGTGTGAATGGAGAGGTAATGAAGGTGTGAATGGAGAGGTACTGAAGGTGTGAATGGAGAGGGACTTAAGGTGTGAATGGAGATGCACTGAAGGTGTGAATGGAGAGGGACTGAAGGTGTGAATGGAGAGGTATTGAATGTGTGAATGGAGAGGGACTGAAGGTGTGAATGGAGAGGGAATGAAGGTGTGAATGGAGATGCACTGAAGGTGTGAATGGAGAGGTACTGAATGTGTGAATGGAGAGGTATTGAAGGTGTGAATGGAGAGGGACTGAAGGTGTGAATGGAGAGGTAATGAAGGTGTGAATGGAGATGCACTGAAGGTGCGAATGGAGATGCACTGAAGGTGTGAATGGAGAGGGACTGAAGGTGTGAATGGAGAGGGACTGAAGGTGTGAATGGAGAGGGACTGAAGGTGTGAATGGAGAGGGACTGAAGGTGTGAATGGAGAGGGACTGAAGGTGTGAATGGAGAGGTAATGAAGGTGTGAATGGAGAGGGACTGAAGGTGTGAATGGAGAGGTAATGAAGGTGTGAATGGAGAGGTACTGAAGGTGTGAATGGAGAGGGACTGAAGGTGTGAATGGAGAGGTATTGAAGGTGTGAATGGAGAGGGACTGAAGGTGTGAATGGAGAGGTAATGAAGGTGTGAATGGAGAGGTACTGAAGGTGTGAATGGAGAGGGACTTAAGGTGTGAATGGAGATGCACTGAAGGTGTGAATGGAGAGGGACTGAAGGTGTGAATGGAGAGGTATTGAATGTGTGAATGGAGAGGGACTGAAGGTGTGAATGGAGAGGGAATGAAGGTGTGAATGGAGATGCACTGAAGGTGTGAATGGAGAGGTACTGAATGTGTGAATGGAGAGGTATTGAAGGTGTGAATGGAGAGGGACTGAAGGTGTGAATGGAGAGGTAATGAAGGTGTGAATGGAGATGCACTGAAGATGCGAATGGAGATGCACTGAAGGTGTGAATGGAGAGGGACTGAAGGTGTGAATGGAGAGGGACTGAAGGTGTGAATGGAGAGGGACTGAAGGTGTGAATGGAGAGGGACTGAAGGTGTGAATGGAGAGGTACTGAAGTTGTGAATGGAGAGGGACTGAAGGTGTGAATGGAGAGGGACTGAAGGTGTGAATGGAGTGGTAATGAAGGTGTGAATGGAGAGGGACTGAAGGTGTGAATGGAGAGGGACTGAAGGTGTGAATGGAGAGGGACTGAATGTGTGAATGGAGAGGGACTGAATGTGTGAATGGAGAGGGACTGAAGGTGTGAATGGAGAGGGACTGAAGGTTTGAATGGAGAGGGACTGAAGGTGTGAATGGAGAGGGACTGAATGTGTGAATGGAGAGGGACTGAAGGTGTGAATGGAGAGGGACTGAAGGTGTGAATGGAGAGGGACTGAAGGTGTGAATGGAGAGGGACTGATGGTGTGAATGGAGAGGGGACTGAAGGTGTGAATGGAGAGGGACTGAAGGTGTGAATGGAGAGGGACTGCAGGTGTGAATGGAGAGGGACTGAATGTGTGAATGGAGAGGGACTGAAGGTGTGAATGGAGAGGGACTGAAGGTGTGAATGGAGAGGGACTGAAGGTGTGAATGGAGAGGGACTGAAGGTGTGAGTGGAGAGGGACTGAAGGTGTGAATGGAGAGGGACTGAAGGTGTGAATGGAGAGGGACTGATGGTGTGAATGGAGAGGGACTGAAGGTGTGAATGGAGAGGGACTGAAGGTGTGAATGGAGAGGGTACTGAAGGTGTGAATGGAGAGGGACTGAAGGTGTGAATGGAGAGGGACTGATGGTGTGAATGGAGAGGGACTGAAGGTGTGAATGGAGAGGGACTGAAGGTGTGAATGGAGAGGGACTGCAGGTGTGAATGGAGAGGGACTGAATGTGTGAATGGAGAGGGACTGAAGGTGTGAATGGAGAGGGACTGAAGGTGCGAATGGAGAGGTATTGAAGGTGCGAATGGAGAGGTATTGAAGGTGTGAATGGAGAGGGACTGAAGGTGTGAATGGAGAGGGACTGAAGGTGTGAATGGAGAGGGACTGAAGGGTGTGAATGGAGAGGTATTGAATGTGTGAATGGAGAGGGACTGAAGGTGTGAATGGAGAGGGACTGAAGGTGTGAATGGAGAGGGACCGAAGGTGTGAATGGAGAGGGACTGAAGGTGTGAATGGAGAGGGACTGAAGGTGTGAATGGAGAGGGACTGAAGGTGTGAATGGAGAGGGACTGAAGGTGTGAATGGAGAGGGACTGAAGGTGTGAATGGAGAGGGACTGAAGGTGTGAATGGAGAGGGACTGAATGTGTGAATGGAGAGGGACTGAAGGTGTGAATGGAGAGGGACTGAAGGTGTGAATGGAGAGGGACTGAAGGTGTGAATGGAGAGGGACTGAAGGTGTGAATGGAGAGGGACTGAAGGTGTGAATGGAGAGGGACTGAAGGTGTGAATGGAGAGGGACTGAAGGTGTGAATGGAGAGGGACTGAAGGTGTGAATGGAGAGGGTCTGAAGGTGTGAATGGAGAGGGACTGAAGGTGTGAATGGAGAGGGACTGAAGGTGTGAATGGAGAGGTATTGAATGTGTGAATGGAGAGGGACTGAAGGTGTGAATGGAGAGGTATTGAATGTGTGAATGGAGAGGGACTGAAGGTGTGAATGGAGAGGACTGAATGTGTGAATGGAGAGGGACTGAAGGTGTGAATGGAGAGGGACTGAAGGTGTGAATGGAGAGGGACTGAAGGTGTGAATGGAGAGGTACTGAAGGTGTGAATGGAGAGGGACTGAAGGTGTGAATGGAGAGGTATTGAATGTGTGAATGGAGAGGTATTGAATGTGTGAATGGAGAGGGACTGAAGGTGTGAATGGAGAGGGACTGAAGGTGTGAATGGAGAGGTATTGAATGTGTGAATGGAGAGGGACTGAAGGTGTGAATGGAGAGGGACTGAAGGTGTGAATGGAGAGGGACTGAAGGTGTGAATGGAGAGGGACTGAAGGTGTGAATGGAGAGGTACTGAAGGTGTGAATGGAGAGGGACTGAAGGTGTGAATGGAGAGGTATTGAATGTGTGAATGGAGAGGGACTGAAGGTGTGAATGGAGAGGGACTGAAGGTGTGAATGGAGAGGGACTGAAGGTGTGAATGGAGAGGGACTGAAGGTGTGAATGGAGAGGTACTGAAGGTGTGAATGGAGAGGTATTGAAGGTGTGAATGGAGAGGGACTGAAGGTGTGAATGGAGAGGTACTGAAGGTGTGAATGGAGAGGAACTGAAGGTGTGAATGGAGAGGGACTGAAGGTGTGAATGGAGAGGGACTGAAGGTGTGAATGGAGAGGCTCTGAAGGTGTGAATGGAGAGGGACTGAAGGTGTGAATGGAGAGGGACTGATGCTGTGAATGGAGAGGGACTGAAGGTGTGAATGGAGAGGGACTGACGGTGTGAATGGAGAGGGACTGAAGGTGTGAATGGAGAGGGACTGAATGTGTGAATGGAGAGGTATTGAAGGTGTGAATGGAGAGGGACTGAAGGTGTGAATGGAGAGGTATTGAAGGTGTGAATGGAGAGGGACTCAAGGTGTGAATGGAGAGGGACTGAAGGTGTGAATGGAGAGGGACTGAAGGTGTGAATGGCAGGTACTGAATGTGTGAATGGAGAGGGACTGAAGGTGTGAATGGAGAGGTACTGAAGGTGTGAATGGAGAGGGACAGAAGGTGTGAATGGAGAGGGACAGAAGGTGTGAATGGAGAGGGACTGAAGGTGTGAATGGAGAGGTACTGAAGGTGTGAATGGAGAGGGACTGAAGGTGTGAATGGAGAGGGACTGATGGTGTGAATGGAGAGGGACTGAAGGTGTGAATGGAGAGGGACTGAAGGTGTGAATGGAGAGGGACTGAAGGTGTGAATGGAGAGGCTCTGAAGGTGTGAATGGAGAGGGACTGAAGGTGTGAATGGAGAGGGACTGATGGTGTGAATGGAGAGGACTGAAGGTGTGAATGGAGAGGGACTGAAGGTGTGAATGGAGAGGGACTGAATGTGTGAATGGAGAGGTATTGAAGGTGTGAATGGAGAGGGACTGAAGGTGTGAATGGAGAGGTATTGAAGGTGTGAATGGAGAGGGACTGAAGGTGTGAATGGCAGGTACTGAATGTGTGAATGGAGAGGGACTGAAGGTGTGAATGGAGAGGTACTGAAGGTGTGAATGGAGAGGGACAGAAGGTGTGAATGGAGAGGGACAGAAGGTGTGAATGGAGAGGGACTGAAGGTGTGAATGGAGAGGTACTGAAGGTGTGAATGGAGAGGGACTGAAGGTGTGAATGGAGAGGGACTGAAGGTGTGAATGGAGAGGTACTGAAGGTGTGAATGGAGAGGGACTGAAGGTGTGAATGGAGAGGGACTGAAGGTGTGAATGGAGAGGGACTGAAGGTGTGAATGGAGAGGGACTGAAGGTGTGAATGGAGAGGGACTGAAGGTGTGAATGTAGAGGGACTGAAGGTGTGAATGTAGAGGGACTGAAGGTGTGAATGGAGAGGGACTGAAGGTGTGAATGGAGAGGGACTGAAGGTGTGAATGGAGAGGTATTGAATGTGTGAATGGAGAGGGACTGAAGGTGTGAATGGAGAGGGACTGAAGGTGTGAATGGAGAGGGACTGAAGGTATGAATGGAGAGGTACTGAAGGTGTGAATGGAGAGGGACTGAAGGTGTGAATGGAGAGGGACTGAAGGTGTGAATGGAGAGGTAATGAATGTGTGAATGGAGAGGGACTGAAGGTGTGAATGGAGAGGGACTGAAGGTGTGAATGGAGAGGGACTGAAGGTGTGAATGGAGAGGGACTGAAGGTGTGAATGGAGAGGTATTGAAGGTGTGAATGGAGAGGTTCTGAAGGTGTGAATGGAGAGGGACTGAAGGTGTGAATGGAGAGGGACTGAAGGTGAGAATGAAGAGGGACTGAAGGTGAGAATGAAGAGGGACTGAAGGTGTGAATGGAGAGGGACTGAAGGTGTGAATGGAGAGGGACTGAAGGTGTGAATGGAGAGGGACTGAAGGTGTGAATGGAGAGGGGCTGAAGGTGTGAATGGAGAGGGACTGAAGGTGTGAATGGAGAGGGACTGAAGGTGTGAATGGAGAGGGACTGAAGGTGTGAATGGAGAGGTACTGAAGGTGTGAATGGAGAGGGACTGAAGGTGTGAATGGAGAGGGACTGAAGGTGTGAATGGAGAGGGACTGAAGGTGTGAATGGAGAGGGACTGAAGGTGTGAATGGAGAGGTATTGAATGTGTGAATGGAGAGGGACTGAAGGTGTGAATGGAGAGGGACTGAAGGTGTGAATGGAGAGGGACTGAAGGTGTGAATGGAGAGGGACTGAAGGTGTGAATGGAGAGGGACTGAAGGTGTGAATGGAGAGGTACTGAAGGTGTGAATGGAGAGGGACTGAAGGTGTGAATGGAGAGGGACTGAAGGTGTGAATGGAGAGGGACTGAAGGTGTGAATGGAGAGGGACTGAAGGTGTGAATGGAGAGGTACTGAAGGTGTGAATGGAGAGGGACTGAAGGTGTGAATGGAGAGGTACAGAATGTGTGAATGGAGAGGTGTTGAAGGTGTGAATGGAGAGGTACTGAAGGTGTGAATGGAGAGGTACTGAAGGTGTGAATGGAGAGGGACTGAATGTGTGAATGGAGAGGGACTGAAGGTGTGAATGGAGAGGGACTGAAGGTGTGAATGGAGAGGTATTGAAGGTGTGAATGGAGAGGGACTGATGATGTGAATGGAGAGGGACTGAAGGTGTGAATGGAGAGGTATTGAAGGTGTGAATGGAGAGGGACTGATGATGTGAATGGAGAGGGACTGAAGGTGTGAATGGAGAGGTGCTGAAGGTGTGAATGGAGAGGGACTGAAGGTGTGAATGGAGAGGTATTGAAGGTGTGAATGGAGAGGGACTGAAGGTGTGAATGGAGAGGGACTGAAGGTGTGAATGGAGAGGGACTGAAGGTGTGAATGGAGAGGTAATGAATGTGTGAATGGAGAGGGACTGAAGGTGTGAATGGAGAGGGACTGAAGGTGTGAATGGAGAGGGACTGAAGGTGTGAATGGAGAGGGACTGAAGGTGTGAATGGAGAGGGACTGAAGGTGTGAATGGAGAGGGACTGAAGGTGTGAATGGAGAGGGACTGAAGGTGTGAATGGAGAGGGACTGAAGGTGAGAATGAAGAGGGACTGAAGGTGTGAATGGAGAGGGACTGAAGGTGTGAATGGAGAGCGACTGAATGTGTGAATGGAGAGGGACTGAAGGTGTGAATGGAGAGGGACTGAAGGTGTGAATGGAGAGGTATTGAATGTGTGAATGGAGAGGGACTGAAGGTGTGAATGGAGAGGGACTGAAGGTGTGAATGGAGAGGTACTGAAGGTGTGAATGAAGAGGGACTGAAGGTGTGAATGGAGAGGGACTGAAGGTGTGAATGGAGAGGGACTGAAGGTGTGAATGGAGAGGTACTGAAGGTGTGAATGAAGAGGGACTGAAGGTGTGAATGGAGAGGGACTGAAGGTGTGAATGGGGAGGGACTGAAGGTGTGAATGGAGAGGTACTGAAGGTGTGAATGAAGAGGGACTGAAGGTGTGATTGGAGAGGGACTGAAGGTGTGAATGGAGAGGTACTGAAGATGTGAATGGAGAGGGACTGAAGGTGTGAATGGAGAGGTACTGAAGGTGTGAATGAAGAGGGACTGAAGGTGTGAATGGAGAGGGACTGAAGGTGTGAATGGAGAGGGACTGAAGGTGTGAATGGAGAGGTACTGAAGGTGTGAATGGAGAGGTACTGAAGGTGTGAATGGAGAGGGACTGAAGGTGTGAATGGAGAGGTACTGAAGGTGTGAATGGAGAGGTACTGAAGGTGTGAATGGAGAGGGACTGAAGGTGTGAATGGAGAGGTACTGAAGGTGTGAATGGAGAGGTACTGAAGGTGTGAATGAAGAGGGACTGAAGGTGTGAATGGAGAGGTACTGAAGGTGTGAATGGAGAGGTACTGAAGGTGTGAATGGAGAGGGACTGAAGGTGTGAATGGACAGAGAGACTCAGGGGTTAAAATGCAGAATCCCCTGGAAGTGAGTGCCGGGAGATAAAGCCTTAACCAGGCCAATAGTATTTGGGGTTTTATAAATTGGGGCACAGGCTACAAGAGTAAATAAATAATGATAAATTTGTATGAAACATTGGTTCGTCCCCAGTTCGAGCACCGTGTGCAGTTTTGAGCACCCATTATTTTAAGGACATCAAAGGCATACTCAGCGTGCAGTGTAGATTCACCAGGATGAGACCAAGAATGGGAGATTTGAGATCCTGGGACTGTTTGCACTGGAGGTGCGAAGGCTGAGAGGAGATTTCCTTGAGGTTTTTCAAATGATGAAGAGTTTTAATGAATTGAACATGGAAAGACTATGGGCTATAAATTGGGCCGTGTGGTGACCCTTTCTCAGGCACGACACGGCCTCCTAAGGTTCCAAAATGGCGTCCGGAATGCGCACACACACTTCTCGTGTGACATGCGCTGGACGCCATCTTGGTAAAGGCGTTTGCACACGAGCAGGTAATGAACGATGATACCTTGTAAAGTAAGGAGAATATGTGTCAGATCAGTGTGCAATGCTGATTTAAAGGGATAGATACTATTTTGGCACTCAACGCTCCAGTCACCACGAACAGCTGAACAGGTCATAGCGCTGGTGGGCGGTGCTCCTGGCCGTCTATTTAAAGGGACCGTGCAGGATTTACAGGTTAATTCCTGGATTATTGCCTCTGGCTGCTGATTTGTACCTGTCTTTGGAGGTCTCCTATACTTGAATACAAGGACGAGGGGAACCTAGGTTAAAATTTAGATCCAGGACGTGCAGGAGTGAAGTTCGGAAATGTTTCTCCACACAAAGGGTGGGAGACGTTTGGAACGCTCGTCCACAAATGGCAGTTGATTCTAGCTCAATTGTTAATTTTCAATCTGCGATTGATAGATTCTTATTAACTAAAGGTATTTAGGGTTATGGGGCTAAGGCGGGTATTTGGAGTTAGGTCACAGATCAACCATGATCTCATTGACTGGTGGAACAGGCTCGAGGGGCTGAATGCCACTGCCACTTGCTGCCTCCTGATATGCTCCACTGTCTCCTGCAAGAAAGCGGGACGTGTGTCGATGAGGGTCCTGCAGGATGTTTGGGTGATGTGCCTGTCATGGTTGAATAGCTGCCAGTGTGTGTGGCCTGTGAGTTGTGGGTGTGCAGCTTGAAACAGCGGTAATGTGTAAGGGTGAGAGGAAGCATCTGATTGGAAGAGTTGAGTACTGATGGAAAGAGTTCATTGGTGTGTGGGTGATGGGGGGTGTAGTGTGTGGAGCAGTTGGTGGGAGACGCCACTTGACAGTTGACCTCACTCACCTTGACCACTCATGTCAAAGCATTGAACTTCTTCCTGCACTGCATCCATGTCCATGATGCTGTGCGCCTGGCATTGACTTCGTCCCCCGCTGCCTCCTCAGTATATGTCTGAAGGGCCTCTTGCTCCCCCCACACCCCCTGCGGATATAGGATGTCCCTCCTTCTGTCCACCTCTTGCACCAATGTCTGTAGTGCATCATCAGAGAACCTTGGTGCACGGACTCTCACAGACCTGGTACCAACTCAGATCGGCAGATTGGTGAGGTCTGGTGTGCAGATTGGAGGATGTGAGATTTAGTAGTGCGCAACCTTTATTCAATATTTTAACATAACTCATCAGAGTGTAAACATAGGGACGGGACCTGTATCTGTGTTTTAGGTGAGTGATGTCTGATCTCCATTCAGACTCCATGTGGACCAGTATCTTATTTTTTGCAAATAAGAGGTGCAGGCTGCCTTTAAGGGGTGCAGGCTGCCTTTAAGGGGTGCAGGCTGCCTTTAAGGGGTGCAGGCTGCCTTTAAGAGGTATGAGCCACTAACGTGCTATCTGGGCCGCCCACCTCCTAGTGAGAACACTGACCAACTGCAGCTTGGCCTGCCTGCTGTGCTACTAATCTCTCGTGCTGCCTGCATCGGAACGGCCAGGCGGGGGTAAATACTGCTTCATGACCCCCGCGCCCGGATTCAGGGGTTATCAAATTTAACCCCCTGTTTGTTCTGGTTGGGAGAACGTCGTTTAAAATTGTCACAGAGAGTGAGGAGAGGAATTAGGAGAAATGTCTTTACTCAGAGTTGTTGGAGCAGGGAATATTTACACAGGGAGTGGCTGAGGGAGAGATCATTACATATTTAAATAGAAAATTGGATTAATATTTGAACCAGAGAAAACAGCTGGGCTATGGGGAGAGAGTGGGGCAATGGGATTAGTTTGGGATTGATACAGGGCTATGGGGAGAGAGTGGGACAGTGGGATTAGTTTGGGGATTGATACAGGGCTATGGGGAGAGAGTGGGGCAGTGGGATTAGTTTGGGATTGATACAGGGCTATGGGGAGAGAGTGGGGCAGTGGGATTAGTTTGGGGATTGATACAGGGCTATGGGGAGAGAGTGGGGCAGTGGGATTAGTTTGGGGATTGATACAGGGCTAAAGGGAGAGAGTGGGGCAGTGGGATTAGTTTGGGGATTGATACAGGACTATGGGTAGAGAGTGGGGCAGTGAGATTAGTTTGGGATTGATACAGGGCTATGAGGAGAGAGTGGGGCAGTGGGATTAGTTTGGGATTGATACAGGGCTATGGGGGGGAGAGTGGGGCAGTGGGATTAGTTTGGGGATTGATACAGGGCTATGGGGAGAGAGGGGGGCAGTGGGATTAGTTTGGGGATTGATACAGGGCTATGGGGAGAGAGTGGGGCAGTGGGATTAGTTTGGGGATTGATACAGGTCTACGGGGAGAGAGTGGGGCAGTGGGATTAGTTTAGGGATTGATACAGGGCTACGGGGAGAGAGTGGGGCAGTGGGATTAGTTTAGGGATTGATACAGGGCTATGGGGAGAGAGTGGGACAGTGGGATTAGTTTAGGATTGATACAGGGCAATGAGGAGAGAGTGGGGCAGTGGGATTAGTTTGGGATTGATACAGGGCTATGGGGAGAGAGTGGGGCAGTGGGATTAGTTTGGGGATTGATACAGAGCTATGGGGAGAGAGTGGAGCAGTGGGATTAGTTTGGGGATTGATACAGGGCTATGGGGAGAGAGTGGGGCAGTGGGATTAGTTTGGGGATTGATACAGGGCTATGGGGAGAGAGTGGGGCAGTGGGATTAGTTTGGGGATTGATACAGGTCGACGGGGAGAGAGTGGGGCAGTGGGATTAGTTTAGGGATTGATACAGGGCTATGGGGAGAGAGTGGGGCAGTGGGATTAGTTTGGGGATTGATACAGGGCAATGAGGAGAGAGTGGGGCAGTGGGATTAGTTTGGGGATTGATACAGGGCTATGGGGAGAGAGTGGGGCAGTGGGATTAGTTTGGGGATTGATACAGGGCTATGGGGAGAGAGTGGGGCAGTGGGATTAGTTTGGGGATTGATACAGGGCTATGGGGAGAGAGTGGGGCAGTGGGATTAGTTTGGGGATTGATACAGGGCTATGGGGAGAGAGCGGGGCAGTGGGATTAGTTTGGGATTGATACAGGGCTATGGGGAGAGAGTGGGGCAGTGGGATTAGTTTGGGGATTGATACAGGGCTATGGGGAGAGAGTGGGGCAGTGGGATTAGTTTGGGGATTGATACAGGGCTATGGGGAGAGAGTGGGGCAGTGGGATTAGTTTGGGGATTGATACAGGGCTATGGGGAGAGAGTGGGGCAGTGGGATTAGTTTGGTATTGATACAGGGCTATGGGGAGAGAGTGGGTCAGTGGGATTAGTTTTGGGATTGATACAGGGCTATGAGGAGAGAGTGGGGCAGTGGGATTTGTTTGGGGATTGAGACAGGGCTATGGGAGAGAGTGGGGCAGTGG
Organism: Heptranchias perlo; assembly: GCF_035084215.1. NCBI lineage: Eukaryota > Metazoa > Chordata > Chondrichthyes > Hexanchiformes > Hexanchidae > Heptranchias > Heptranchias perlo. The sequence goes on along the minus strand of NW_027139728.1, from coordinate 39,414 downwards.
GATTAGTTTGGGGATTGATACAGGGCTATGGGGAGAGAGTGGGGCAGTGGGATTAGTTTGGGGATTGATACAGGGCTATGGGGAGAGAGTGGGGCAGTGGGATTCGTTTGGGATTGATACAGGGCTATGGGGGGAGAGTGTGGCAGTGGGATTAGTTTGGGATTGATACAGGGCTATGGGGAGAGAGTGGGGCAGTGGGATTAGTTTGGGATTGATACAGGGCTATGGGGAGAGAGTGGGGCAGTGGGATTAGTTTGGGATTGATACAGGGCTATGGGGAGAGAGTGGGGCAGTGGGATTAGTTTGGGGATTGATACAGGGCTATGGAGAGAGAGCGGGGCAGTGGGATTAGTTTGAGATTGATACAGGGGCTATGGGGACAGTGGGATTAGTTTGGGATTGATACAGGGCTATGGGGAGAGAGTGGGGCAGTGGGATTAGTTTGGGATTGATACAGGGCTATGGGGAGAGAGTGGGGCAGTGGGATTAGTTTGGGGATTGATACAGGGCTATGGGGGGAGAGTGGGGCAGTGGGATTAGTTTGGGATTGATACAGGGCTATGGGGGGAGAGTGGGGCAGTGGGATTAGTTTGAGATTGATACAGGGGCTATGGGGGGAGAGTGGGGCAGTGGGATTAGTTTGGGGATTGATACAGGGCTATGGGGGGAGAGTGGGGCAGTGGGATTAGTTTGGGATTGATACAGGGCTATGGGGGGAGAGTGGGGCAGTGGGATTAGTTTGGGATTGATACAGGGGCTATGGGGGGAGAGTGGGGCAGTGGGATTAGTTTGAGATTGATACAGGGGCTATGGGGACAGTGGGATTAGTTTTCGATTGGTCTGGGAAAGAGCTGGCACAGACATGATGGGCTGAATGGCCTCCTTCTGTGCTGTAAATTTCTTTGGGTTTTGGTTCACAAAAACCCATGATAAGTCTGGTTCATTTGAAATTCCCAGAAAGCATTTCTGGTAAATTAAGAGTTTTGTAAATAATTAGAGAAATCCTGATTATCAAGTCCAGTGTCACCACAACAGTCAGAGAGTCAGAGTCTGACAGAGGCAGTTCCACAGAAATCCTTTGTAACATAACTCATTCAAATTCAACTGACACTTCATATCCAAATACCGACTAATAGTTACACCGTAACATAATGGGGCAGGACTTGGTCCTGAAATAATGGAGGAGCTCCACAGCACACTCTGTTTTTAATGACAAATCAAAGGAGCAAGTTCCCACGTTTACTCACGCACACTAAAACGCAGAAATCCTGAACTTGTTCCTATTGGTTTGCCGGTGATTTGACAGATGCGAATTAAAGAGCCATCGCACGTTGCAATCAGAGAAATCAATGAAAACTCGCAAACTTGCTCATCCGCCCAGCTGGAAAGTAACTAATTATACCGCCAAACAGGGACACTTAAAATACCAGGTCTAAACTAAGTTTCAATAGTAATTTCTTAATGACTGCCGAACAACTAAAAATTAAACTTTAAAAATGTGCAGTCTCATATTACTCCTTATTTTAATAGTTTTTGGCCATCAAAAAAAAATGTTTTAATTGAATTATTTTCTTTAACTTTTCCCTTGTGTTTCTTTAATTTATCTCAATTATTTCTTTGGCTTTTTATTTTAGAAAGTTACATTTTATATTGACAATGACTTGCAGAACACTAACTTTAAATGAATGAAGTCTCCTTGCCTGCTTGTGGGCGGGACTTCTCCTCCTGATTGATTTTGTGGGCATGTCTTCTATTCTCACAGACTGCTCTGTGCGAATCACCTTACGCTGCTCAGAGGCTGAGTTGATTGCGCACAATTTTTTAAAAGTTCAAAGTCAAGCAAGCCGGCAGTACATTCATGAATTTAATTCTCAGGAGCTGCAGCGAGTGTTGCCTCACTGCTCTGCGCAAGTCCTGGCCCACAATCTAACAACCAATAGGTAGCACTTCATCCAAAATTAATCTGAAAGACAACACATTAAAATAACCACAAGCACACATCGAACCACCCAATTCCCAAACCACCTAACCCTAAAGACTGAACATCCAATCAAACCACCTAAACCCACACCATCCAACATTCAATCCCCAAACATCGAGACTGATGTTAGACACCTTACTCCTGAGAAGCAGCTGCAGAACATGGGAGTGTTTACAAATTTAGAAGCGATCCCCTAAAAGCCAGCTTAGATTAACGACTTTCTACATGGTTTGCCCAGCGACACCAGATGTCAGCAAATCCAAGGATTGGATAAGTATTTGCCAAACATTTTGATAGAGGGGGATGAGAGGAATTGTGAGATATGACATTTCCTTGACATTGAAACCTGTCAGATGGAATGTCGTGGTCTTTTTATTCCTGTACATGCCAATAGTCGGGTCGTTAAACAGTGAACATCAGAGAGATAATCCCAACAAGCAACGAAAGTAGAAATCTCAGCATCCAACTCTGAAAACACAATGCGATCTCACAGCCTCAACTCCAGGCAATTTAACTGGAACAACCAACCCAGCCCTAACTCCAAGTAACGGGCTGCAAACAAACAACACTTGGACCCAGCCCCTAACCGACAAACCCAAACCAGCCTTTGTATTAGTATCAGCTTTAGTGGCCTCTTTTTGTATATCTGCCTCTTGTTCTGCTTGTACTGTTGTCGATCTCTCACTCTGTGTATGATGCTGTTTGCCTCTTCCTCTCTGTGACTTTGTTATTCACAGTTTTATAGAATCATAGAATGATTACAGCAGGCCATTTGGCCCGTCGAGCCCATTCCCCCACTCTTTCCCCTACCCTGCAATTTTTTTCCTTTCAAGTATTTCTTCAATTCCTTTTTGAAAGTTACTATTGAATCTGCTTCCAACACCCTTTCAGGCAGTGAATTCCACATCCTAACTACTCGCTGCGTAAAAAGTTTTTCCTCATGTCACCTTTGGTTCTTTTGCCAATCACCTTAAATCTGTCCCCTCTGGTTCTTGACCCTTCTGCCAATGGGAACAGTTTCTCTCTCTCTACTCTGTCTCGACCCTTCATGATTTTGAACACCTCGATCAAATCTCCTCTCAACCGTCTCTGTTCCAAGGAGAACAACCCCAGCTTCTCCAGTCTATCCACGTAACTAAAGTCCCTCATCCCTGGAATCATTCTAGTAAATCTCTTCTGCACCCTCTCTAAGGCCTTCATATCTTTCCTAAAGTGCGGTGCCCAGAACTGGACACAATACTCCAGTTGTGGCCGAACCAGTGTTTTATAAAGGTTCATCATGACTTCCATACTTTTGTACTCTCTGCCTCTATTTATAAAGCCCAGGATCCCGTATGCTTTTTTAACCACTTTCTCAACCTGCCCTGCCGCCTTAAACGATTTGTTCACATATACCCCCAGATCTCTCTGTTCCTGTGCCCCTTTTAGAGTTGTGCCCTCTAGTTTATATTGTCTCTCCTCATTCTTCCTGCCAAAATGTATCACTTCGCACTTCTCTGTGTTAAATTTCACCCACGTGTCCGCCCATTCCACCAGCCTGTCTATATCCTCTTGAAGTCTATCACTATCCTCCTCACTGTTCATTACACTTCCAAGTTTTGTGTCATCTACACCCGAGTCCAAGTCATTAATATATATCAAGAAAAGCAGTGGTCCCAGCACTGACCTCGAGCAGCTCCTTTTCCCACCCACATCTCACCCTTTATCTCTTTCCCCCCTTCTCTCACCTCTTTCCTGCTCTTGCCCTTTCTTTCTCTCTCACATTCTGAAAGTACCTGAGAGCCCGAACAGGCTGAGGAAGTTCCTACAGTTATAAACCCCTGTCGAGTCGCTGGCGCAGCTCTTCCACAGGTTTTCGTATATGGTGGAGGTGGTGATGACACTTCCATCCAGGCTTGAAACTCTCCATTGATCCAGCCCCAGGGTGACGCTGATCAGGATCCAGCCACCGAGACCCAGCAAGAAACCCATCGCGTCTAGAGCGGACATTGTTGAAGAGCAGCACAAGGGCTGGCGAAGCAAGGCTGGTACAAGGGTTTAACTCGGGTTAGTTGAAGTTGAGTGCTGACTCGGGTTAGTTGAAGTTGAGTGCTGACTCGGGTTAGTTGAAGTTGAGTGCTGACTCGGGTTAGTTGAAGTTGAGTGCTGACTCGGGTTAGTTGAAGTTGAGTGCTGACTCGGGTTAGTTGAAGTTGAGTGCTGACTCGGGTTAGTTGAAGTTGAGTGCTGACTCGGTCACATCCACTTTCCCTTGAACTCACCTGGTGAGGTGTTGTAAATGACGTCAGGTGTTCCAGCCCTAATCCGAAAAGAAACCCAAGAAAGCTCTCCAGCTACTCCTAATGGGGACATTTCCCAGAGACAGGGTCCAGCCTGGCCCCCACGGTCTACAGTGATGGTGTTCAGACCCTTCACCTGGACAGCTCCTGTGTTTCGAATCTAAAATATAATATTGTTTCTGTAAACACATCAATCCCAATGTGCAGAGAATCCGAATTAATCTGGAATCAGACACCTCGAACTGAATTTCTTTCCCTGTGATTTTCTGTCATGTTTTGGAGTTTATAAACTGGATATTCATCAGGTTCATCCTCTTCTCTGGTGAAGACGGTATGAAGTTTTCATTTACCGCCTCAGCCTGCCCTCTGCCTCCACAAGAAGATCTCCTTTTTGTCCCTAATCAGACCCACCCTTCCTCTGACTGACCTTTCACTATTTATATGTTTCTAAGAGATTTTTGGGTTCCCTTTTATGTTCACCACTCATCTTTTCTCAGACTCTCTCTTTGCTCCTCATTTCCTTTTTTAGATCTCCTGTACTTCCTGTATTCCGCCTGGTTCTCTACTGTATTATGAACCTGACATTTATCATAAGCCTCCTATTTCTGTTTCATTTTAATCTCTATCTTTGGTCATCCAGGGAGCTCTAGCTTTGAACGCCCTTCCTTTCCCCCTCGTAGGAATGTGTCTGCTCTGTACCCGAACCATCTCCTCCTTAAAGGCCCCCCATTGTTCAGTTACTGTTTTGTCGACCAATCCACCTGGGCACGATCCCTTTTTAACTCCCTCAAATTTGCCCTCCTCCAGTTAAATATTTGATTGTTCCTTGTCCTTTTCCATAACTATTCTAAACCTAATGATATTATGATCACTGTTCCCCCAATGCTCCCCCACTGAAACATGTTCCTCCTGCCCCACCTCATTCCCCTGAACTAGATCCAGCTCTGCTTCCTTCCTCATTGGGCTGGAAACACACTGATCAAGAAAGTTCTCCTGTGCACATTTCAGGAATTCCTCCCTCTCTTTGCCCTTTACACTGTTACTATCCCAGTCTATATTGGGATAATTCAAGTCGCCCATTATCAATATTCTATAGTTCCTGCATCTTTTTGTAATTTGCCCGCAAATTTTCCCCTCTATCTCCTCCCCACTATTTGATGGTCTATATTATACACCCAGTAGTGTAATCACTCCTCTATTGTTCCCTAATTCAAACCAAATAGATTCTGCCTTTGACCCTCAACTACATCATCCCTTCCCTGTGCTATAATAGTTTCTCCAATCAGTACTGCCCCCCATCCTTTTTTTCCATCCCTCTCTTTCCTGAATACCTTGTAACCAGGAATATTAATTACCCAATCCTCCCCTTCTTTGAGGCAGGTTTCTATTATTGTCACTATATCAGTCCCATGTGGTGACATGTACCTGCAGCTCACCAACCTTATTTGGATTTACACACATGCACCCCTTTCTCATCTTAGACTGCCTCACATTTACCCCCTGTCTGATCCCTCCTATTTCTGAGCTGTTCTTTACTCCAGTGCTATTTGCCTCTCCCAGTCCTCTCTGCCCCTTGTATCTCCTCTCTAATATTTCATCCTGGTGCCAAATTAGTTTAAACCCTGCCCCATAGCACTAGTGAACCTCCCCGTGAGGATAATGGGGGGCTTGAATTATCCCAATCTAGACTGGGATAGTAACAGTGTAAAGGGGTAAAGAGGGGGGAGGAATTCCTGAAATGTGCACAGGAGAACTTTCTTGATCAGTGTGTTTCCAGCCCAATGAGGAAGGAAGCAGAGCTGGATCTAGTTCAGGGGAATGTAGTGGGGCAGGAGCAGCATGTTTCAGTGGGGGAGCATTGGGGGTACAGTGAGGACATTGGTCCCACCTCTGTTGAGGTGCAACCCAACAATCTTGAAAGATCCCTCCTGCCCCAGAAATGGTCCCAATGCCCCAGGAATGTGAAGCCCTCCCTCCTGCACGATTGCTGCAGCCACGCATTAACCTGTCATATATATTCCTATATTGACTGGTGGGAATAATCCAGAGATTACTACCTTGTGGAGGATTCCTGCACTGCCTGCCTCTTCCTACCCTGCCAGATGGCCACTCATTTACTGTCCTGAGCTCTCCATGGCTGTGGAACGTATGATCCGGGGAACTCTCAACCTCCCGTCCTGTGCCCTGCAGTCATTCCAGCCACGGCTCAAACGAAGGAACCCTGAGCTCCCGTTCGAGCAACTGGAGGCACTTCCTGCAAACTGTCAATCAAAGAGGACCCCGGCCTATCTCTGACCCCGCCCCCACCCCAACAAACTGTCAATCAAAGAGGGCCCCGGCCTATCTCTGACCCCGCCCCCACCCCAACAAACTGTCAATCAAAGAGGGCCCCGGCCTATCTCTGACCCCGCCCCCACCCCAACAAACTGTCAATCAAAGAGGACCCCGGCCTATCTCTGACCCCGCCCCCACCCCAACAAACTGTCAATCAAAGAGGGCCCCGGCCTATCTCTGACCCCGCCCCCACCCCAACAAACTGTCAATCAAAGAGGACCCCGGCCAATCTCTGACCCCGCCCCCACCCCAACAAACTGTCAATCAAAGAGGACCCCGGCCAATCTCTGACCCCACCCCCACCCCAACAAACTGTCAATCAAAGAGGACCCCGACCTATCTCTGACACCGCCCACTGCCCCAACAAACTGTCAATCAAAGAGGACCCCGGCCTATCTCTGACCCCGCCCACGCCCCAACAAACTGTCAATCAAAGAGGACCCCGGCCTATCTCTGACCCCGCCCCCACCCCAACAAACTGTCAATCAAAGAGGACCCCGGCCAATCTCTGACCCCGCCCACTGCCCCAACAAACTGTCAATCAAAGAGGACCCCGGCCAATCTCTGACCCCGCCCCCACCCCAACAAACTGTCAATCAAAGAGGACCCCGGCCGATCTCTGACCCCGCCCCCACCCCGACAAACTGTCAATCAAAGAGGACCCCGGCCAATCTCTGACCCCGCCCCCACCCCGACAAACTGTCAATCAAAGAGGACCCCGGCCGATCTCTGACCCCGCCCCCACCCCGACAAACTGTCAATCAAAGAGGACCCCGGCCTATCTCTGACCCCGCCCACTGCCCCAACAAACTGTCAATCAAAGAGGACCCCGGCCGATCTCTGACCCCGCCCACTGCCCCGACAAACTGTCAATCAAAGAGGACCCCGGCCAATCTCTGACCCCGCCCCCACCCCAACAAACTGTCAATCAAAGAGGACCCCGGCCAATCTCTGACCCCGCCCCCACCCCGACAAACTGTCAATCAAAGAGGACCCCGGCCAATCTCTGACCCCGCCCACTGCCCCAACAAACTGTCAATCAAAGAGGACCCCGGCCTATCTCTGACCCCGCCCCCACCCCAACAAACTGTCAATCAAAGAGGACCCCGACCTATCTCTGACCCCGCCCACTGCCCCAACAAACTGTCAATCAAAGAGGACCCCGGCCCATCTCTGACCCCGCCCCCACCCCAACAAACTGTCAATCAAAGAGGACCCCGGCCTATCTCTGACCCCGCCCCCACCCCAACAAACTGTCAATCAAAGAGGACCCCGGCCTATCTCTGACCCCGCCCCCACCCCGACAAACTGTCAATCAAAGAGGACCCCAGCCAATCTCTGACCCCGCCCCCACCCCAACAAACTGTCAATCAAAGAGGACCCCGGCCGATCTCTGACCCCGCCCCCACCCCAACAAACTGTCAATCAAAGAGGACCCCGGCCGATCTCTGACCCCGCCCACTGCCCCGACAAACTGTCAATCAAAGAGGACCCCGGCCAATCTCTGACCCCGCCCCCACCCCAACAAACTGTCAATCAAAGAGGACCCCGGCCTATCTCTGACCCCGCCCACTGCCCCAACAAACTGTCAATCAAAGAGGACCCCGGCCAATCTCTGACCCCGCCCCCACCCCAACAAACTGTCAATCAAAGAGGACCCCGGCCAATCTCTGACCCCGCCCCCACCCCAACAAACTGTCAATCAAAGAGGACCCCGGCCTATCTCTGACCCCGCCCCCACCCCAACAAACTGTCAATCAAAGAGGACCCCGGCCTATCTCTGACCCCGCCCCCACCCCGACAAACTGTCAATCAAAGAGGACCCCGGCCAATCTCTGACCCCGCCCCCACCCCAACAAACTGTCAATCAAAGAGGACCCCGGCCTATCTCTGACCCCGCCCACTGCCCCAACAAACTGTCAATCAAAGAGGACCCCGGCCTATCTCTGACCCCGCCCCCACCCCGAAAAACTGTCAATCAAAGAGGACCCCGGCCTATCTCTGACCCCGCCCCCACCCCGACAAACTGTCAATCAAAGAGGACCCCGGCCTATCTCTGACCCCGCCCACTGCCCCAACAAACTGTCAATCAAAGAGGACCCCGGCCAATCTCTGACCCCGCCCACTGCCCCAACAAACTGTCAATCAAAGAGGACCCTGGCCTATCTCTGACCCCGCCCACTGCCCCAACAAACTGTCAATCAAAGAGGACCCCGGCCTATCTCTGACCCCGCCCCCACCCCAACAAACTGTCAATCAAAGAGGACCCCGGCCTATCTCTGACCCCGCCCACTGCCCCAACAAACTGTCAATCAAAGAGGACCGCGACCTATCTCTGACCCCGCCCACTACCCCAACAAACTGTCAATCAAAGAGGACCCCGGCCAATCTCTGACCCCGCCCACTACCCCAACAAACTGTCAATCAAAGAGGACCCCGGCCAATCTCTGACCCCGCCCACTGCCCCAACAAACTGTCAATCAAAGAGGACCCCGGCCTATCTCTGACCCCGCCCACTGACCCAACAAACTGTCAATCAAAGAGGACCCCGGCCTATCTCTGACCCCGCCCACTGACCCAACAAACTGTCAATCAAAGAGGACCCCGGACTATCTCTGACCCCGCCCACTGCCCCAACAAACTGTCAATCAAAGAGGACCCCGGCCTATCTCTGACCCCGCCCCCACCCCAACAAACTGTCAATCAAAGAGGACCCCGGCCTATCTCTGACCCCGCCCACTGCCCCAACAAACTGTCAATCAAAGAGGACCCCGGCCTATCTCTGACCCCGCCCCCACCCCAACAAACTGTCAATCAAAGAGGACCCCGGCCTATCTCTGACCCCGCCCCCACCCCAACAAACTGTCAATCAAAGAGGACCCCGGCCTATCTCTGACCCCGCCCACTGACCCAACAAACTGTCAATCAAAGAGGACCCCGGCCAATCTCTGACCCCGCCCCCACCCCAACAAACTGTCAATCAAAGAGGACCCCGGCCTATCTCTGACCCCGCCCCCACCCCAACAAACTGTCAATCAAAGAGGACCCCGGCCTATCTCTGACCCCGCCCCCACCCCAACAAACTGTCAATCAACGAGGACCCCGGCCTATCTCTGACCCCGCCCACTGCCCCAACAAACTGTCAATCAAAGAGGACCCCAGCCGATCTCTGACCCCGCCCCCACCCCAACAAACTGTCAATCAAAGAGGACCCCGGCCAATCTCTGACCCCGCCCACTGACCCAACAAACTGTCAATCAAAGAGGACCCCGGCCTATCTCTGACCCCGCCCCCACCCCAACAAACTGTCAATCAAAGAGGACCCCGGCCTATCTCTGACCCCGCCCCCACCCCAACAAACTGTCAATCAAAGAGGACCCCGGCCTATCTCTGACCCCGCCCCCACCCCAACAAACTGTCAATCAAAGAGGACCCCGGCCAATCTCTGACCCCGCCCACTGCCCCAACAAACTGTCAATCAAAGAGGACCCTGGCCTATCTCTGACCCCGCCCCCACCCCAACAAACTGTCAATCAAAGAGGACCCCGGCCTATCTCTGACCCCGCCCCCACCCCAACAAACTGTCAATCAAAGAGGACCCCGGCCTATCTCTGACCCCGCCCACTGACCCAACAAACTGTCAATCAAAGAGGACCCCGGCCAATCTCTGACCCCGCCCACTACCCCAACAAACTGTCAATCAAAGAGGACCCCGGCCAATCTCTGACCCCGCCCACTGCCCCAACAAACTGTCAATCAAAGAGGACCCCGGCCCATCTCTGACCCCGCCCCCACCCCAACAAACTGTCAATCAAAGAGGACCCCGGCCTATCTCTGACCCCGCCCCCACCCCAACAAACTGTCAATCAAAGAGGACCCCGGCCAATCTCTGACCCCGCCCACTGACCCAACAAACTGTCAATCAAAGAGGACCCCGGCCTATCTCTGACCCCGCCCACTGACCTAACAAACTGTCAATCAAAGAGGACCCCGGCCTATCTCTGACCCCGCCCACTGCCCCAACAAACTGTCAATCAAAGAGGACCCCGGCCTATCTCTGACCCCGCCCCCACCCCAACAAACTGTCAATCAAAGAGGACCCCGGCCTATCTCTGACCCCGCCCACTGACCCAACAAACTGTCAATCAAAGAGGACCCCGGCCTATCTCTGACCCCGCCCCCACCCCAACAAACTGTCAATCAAAGAGGACCCCGGCCTATCTCTGACCCCGCCCCCACCCCAACAAACTGTCAATCAAAGAGGACCCCGGCCTATCTCTGACCCCGCCCCCACCCCAACAAACTGTCAATCAACGAGGACCCCAGCCTATCTCTGACCCCGCCCCCACCCCAACAAACTGTCAATCAAAGAGGACCCCGGCCTATCTCTGACCCCGCCCACTGCCCCAACAAACTGTCAATCAAAGAGGACCCCGGCCAATCTCTGACCCCGCCCCCACCCCAACAAACTGTCAATCAAAGAGGACCCCGGCCAATCTCTGACCCCGCCCACTGACCCAACAAACTGTCAATCAAAGAGGACCCCGGCCTATCTCTGACCCCGCCCCCACCCCAACAAACTGTCAATCAAAGAGGACCCCGGCCTATCTCTGACCCCGCCCCCACCCCAACAAACTGTCAATCAAAGAGGATCCCGGCCAATCTCTGACCCCGCCCACTGACCCAACAAACTGTCAATCAAAGAGGACCCCGACCTATCTCTGACCCCGCCCCCACCCCAACAAACTGTCAATCAAAGAGGACCCCGACCTATCTCTGACCCCGCCCCCACCCCAACAAACTGTCAATCAAAGAGGACCCCGACCTATCTCTGACCCCGCCCACTGCCCCAACAAACTGTCAATCAAAGAGGACCCCGGCCTATCTCTGACCCCGCCCCCACCCCAACAAACTGTCAATCAAAGAGGACCCCGGCCTATCTCTGACCCCGCCCCCACCCCAACAAACTGTCAATCAAATAGGACCCCGGCCTATCTCTGACCCCGCCCCCACCCCAACAAACTGTCAATCAAAGAGGACCCCGGCCAATCTCTGACCCCGCCCCCACCCCAACAAACTGTCAATCAAAGAGGACCCCGGCCCATCTCTGACCCCGCCCCCACCCCAACAAACTGTCAATCAAAGAGGACCCCGGCCCATCTCTGACCCCGCCCACTACCCCAACAAACTGTCAATCAAAGAGGACCCCGGCCAATCTCTGACCCCGCCCCCACCCCAACAAACTGTCAATCAAAGAGGACCCCGGCCTATCTCTGACCCCGCCCCCACCCCAACAAACTGTCAATCAAAGAGGACCCCGGCCTATCTCTGACCCCGCCCCCACCCCAACAAACTGTCAATCAAAGAGGACCCCGGCCAATCTCTGACCCCGCCCACTGACCCAACAAACTGTCAATCAAAGAGGACCCCAGCCTATCTCTGACCCCGCCCACTGCCCCAACAAACTGTCAATCAAAGAGGACCCCGGCCTATCTCTGACCCCGCCCCCACCCCAACAAACTGTCAATCAAAGAGGACCCCGGCCTATCTCTGACCCCGCCCCCACCCCGACAAACTGTCAATCAAAGAGGACCCCGGCCTATCTCTGACCCTGCCCCCACCCCGACAAACTGTCAATCAAAGAGGACCCCGGCCAATCTCTGACCCCGCCCACTGACCCAACAAACTGTCAATCAAAGAGGACCCCGGCCTATCTCTGACCCCGCCCCCACCCCAACAAACTGTCAATCAAATAGGACCCCGGCCTATCTCTGACACCGCCCCCACCCCAACAAACTGTCAATCAAAGAGGACCCCGGCCAATCTCTGACCCCGCCCCCACCCCAACAAACTGTCAATCAAAGAGGACCCCGGCCCATCTCTGACCCCGCCCCCACCCCAACAAACTGTCAATCAAAGAGGACCCCGGCCTATCTCTGACCCCGGCCACTGCCCCAACAAACTGTCAATCAAAGAGGACCCCGGCCTATCTCTGACCCCGCCCCCACCCCAACAAACTGTCAATCAAAGAGGACCCCGGCCCATCTCTGACCCCGCCCACTACCCCAACAAACTGTCAATCAAAGAGGACCCCGGCCAATCTCTGACCCCGCCCCCACCCCAACAAACTGTCAATCAAAGAGGACCCCGACCTATCTCTGACCCCGCCCACTGCCCCAACAAACTGTCAATCAAAGAGGACCCCGGCCCATCTCTGACCCCGCCCCCACCCCAACAAACTGTCAATCAAAGAGGACACCGGCCTATCTCTGACCCCGCCCCCACCCCAACAAACTGTCAATCAAAGAGGACCCCGGCCTATCTCTGACCCCGCCCCCACCCCGACAAACTGTCAATCAAAGAGGACCGCGACCTATCTCTGACCCCGCCCCCACCCCAACAAACTGTCAATCAAAGAGGACCCCGGCCTATCTCTGACCCCGCCCCCACCCCGACAAACTGTCAATCAAAGAGGACCCCGGCCAATCTCTGACCCCGCCCACTGACCCAACAAACTGTCAATCAAAGAGGACCCCAGCCTATCTCTGACCCCGCCCACTGCCCCAACAAACTGTCAATCAAAGAGGACCCCAGCCTATCTCTGACCCCGCCCCCACCCCAACAAACTGTCAATCAAAGAGGACCCCGGCCTATCTCTGACCCCGCCCCCACCCCAACAAACTGTCAATCAAAGAGGACCGCGACCTATCTCTGACCCCGCCCACTGCCCCAACAAACTGTCAATCAAAGAGGACCCCGGCCTATCTCTGACCCCGCCCCCACCCCAACAAACTGTCAATCAAAGAGGACCGCGACCTATCTCTGACCCCGCCCCCACCCCAACAAACTGTCAATCAAAGAGGACCCCGACCTATCTCTGACCCCGCCCACTGCCCCAACAAACTGTCAATCAAAGAGGACCCCGGCCTATCTCTGACCCTGCCCCCACCCCGACAAACTGTCAATCAAAGAGGACCCCGGCCAATCTCTGACCCCGCCCACTGCCCCAACAAACTGTCAATCAAAGAGGACCCCGGCCGATCTCTGACCCCGCCCCCACCCCAACAAACTGTCAATTAAAGAGGACCCCGGCCTATCTCTGACCCCGCCCCCACCCCAACAAACTGTCAATCAAAGAGGACCCCGGCCTATCTCTGACCCCGCCCCCACCCCAACAAACTGTCAATCAAAGAGGACCCCGACCTATTTCTGACCCCGCCCACTGCCCCAACAAACTGTCAATCAAAGAGGACCCCGGCCAATCTCTGACCCCGCCCACTACCCCAACAAACTGTCAATCAAAGAGGACCCCGGCCTATCTCTGACCCCGCCCACTGACCCAACAAACTGTCAATCAAAGAGGACCCCGGCCAATCTCTGACCCCGCCCACTACCCCAACAAACTGTCAATCAAAGAGGACCCCAGCCAATCTCTGACCCCGCCCACTGCCCCAACAAACTGTCAATCAAAGAGGACCCCGGCCCATCTCTGACCCCGCCCCCACCCCAACAAACTGTCAATCAAAGAGGACCCCGGCCTATCTCTGACCCCGCCCCCACCCCAACAAACTGTCAATCAAAGAGGACCCCGGCCAATCTCTGACCCCGCCCACTGACCCAACAAACTGTCAATCAAAGAGGACCCCGGCCTATCTCTGACCCCGCCCACTGACCTAACAAACTGTCAATCAAAGAGGACCCCGGCCTATCTCTGACCCCGCCCACTGACCCAACAAACTGTCAATCAAAGAGGACCCCGGCCTATCTCTGACCCCGCCCCCACCCCAACAAACTGTCAATCAAAGAGGACCCCGGCCTATCTCTGACCCCGCCCCCACCCCAACAAACTGTCAATCAACGAGGACCCCAGCCTATCTCTGACCCCGCCCCCACCCCAACAAACTGTCAATCAAAGAGGACCCCGGCCTATCTCTGACCCCGCCCACTGCCCCAACAAACTGTCAATCAAAGAGGACCCCAGCCGATCTCTGACCCCGCCCCCACCCCAACAAACTGTCAATCAAAGAGGACCCCGGCCAATCTCTGACCCCGCCCACTGCCCCAACAAACTGTCAATCAAAGAGGACCCCAGCCGATCTCTGACCCCGCCCCCACCCCAACAAACTGTCAATCAAAGAGGACCCCGGCCTATCTCTGACCCCGCCCCCACCCCAACAAACTGTCAATCAAAGAGGACCCCGGCCTATCTCTGACCCCGCCCCCACCCCAACAAACTGTCAATCAAAGAGGACCCCGGCCAATCTCTGACCCCGCCCACTGACCCAACAAACTGTCAATCAAAGAGGACCCCGACCTATCTCTGACCCCGCCCCCACCCCAACAAACTGTCAATCAAAGAGGACCCCGACCTATCTCTGACCCCGCCCCCACCCCAACAAACTGTCAATCAAAGAGGACCCCGACCTATCTCTGACCCCGCCCACTGCCCCAACAAACTGTCAATCAAAGAGGACCCCGGCCTATCTCTGACCCCGCCCCCACCCCAACAAACTGTCAATCAAAGAGGACCCCGGCCTATCTCTGACCCCGCCCCCACCCCAACAAACTGTCAATCAAATAGGACCCCGGCCTATCTCTGACCCCGCCCCCACCCCAACAAACTGTCAATCAAAGAGGACCCCGGCCAATCTCTGACCCCGCCCCCACCCCAACAAACTGTCAATCAAAGAGGACCCCGGCCCATCTCTGACCCCGCCCCCACCCCAACAAACTGTCAATCAAAGAGGACCCCGGCCCATCTCTGACCCCGCCCACTGCCCCAACAAACTGTCAATCAAAGAGGACCCCGGCCAATCTCTGACCCCGCCCCCACCCCAACAAACTGTCAATCAAAGAGGACCCCGGCCAATCTCTGACCCCGCCCACTGACCCAACAAACTGTCAATCAAAGAGGACCCCGGCCTATCTCTGACCCCGCCCCCACCCCAACAAACTGTCAATCAAAGAGGACCCCGGCCTATCTCTGACCCCGCCCCCACCCCGACAAACTGTCAATCAAAGAGGACCCCGGCCAATCTCTGACCCCGCCCACTGACCCAACAAACTGTCAATCAAAGAGGACCCCGGCCAATCTCTGACCCCGCCCACTACCCCAACAAACTGTCAATCAAAGAGGACCCCGGCCAATCTCTGACCCCGCCCACTGACCCAACAAACTGTCAATCAAAGAGGACCCCAGCCTATCTCTGACCCCGCCCACTGCCCCAACAAACTGTCAATCAAAGAGGACCCCAGCCTATCTCTGACCCCGCCCACTGCCCCAACAAACTGTCAATCAAAGAGGACCCCGGCCTATCTCTGACCCCGCCCCCACCCCAACAAACTGTCAATCAAAGAGGACCCCGGCCTATCTCTGACCCCGCCCCCACCCCAACAAACTGTCAATCAAAGAGGACCCCGGCCAATCTCTGACCCCGCCCACTGACCCAACAAACTGTCAATCAAAGAGGACCCCAGCCTATCTCTGACCCCGCCCACTGCCCCAACAAACTGTCAATCAAAGAGGACCCCAGCCTATCTCTGACCCCGCCCACTGCCCCAACAAACTGTCAATCAAAGAGGACCCCGGCCTATCTCTGACCCCGCCCCCACCCCAACAAACTGTCAATCAAAGAGGACCCCGGCCTATCTCTGACCCCGCCCCCACCCCGACAAACTGTCAATCAAAGAGGACCCCGGCCTATCTCTGACCCTGCCCCCACCCCGACAAACTGTCAATCAAAGAGGACCCCGGCCGATCTCTGACCCCGCCCCCACCCCAACAAACTGTCAATCAAAGAGGACCCCGGCCTATCTCTGACCCCGCCCCCACCCCAACAAACTGTCAATCAAAGAGGACCCCGGCCTATCTCTGACCCCGCCCCCACCCCAACAAACTGTCAATCAAAGAGGACCCCGGCCTATCTCTGACCCCGCCCCCACCCCAACAAACTGTCAATCAAAGAGGACCCCGGCCTATCTCTGACCCCGCCCACTGCCCCAACAAACTGTCAATCAAAGAGGACCCCGGCCAATCTCTGACCCCGCCCACTACCCCAACAAACTGTCAATCAAAGAGGACCCCGGCCTATCTCTGACCCCGCCCCCACCCCAACAAACTGTCAATCAAATAGGACCCCGGCCTATCTCTGACCCCGCCCCCACCCCAACAAACTGTCAATCAAAGAGGACCCCGGCCAATCTCTGACCCCACCCCCACCCCAACAAACTGTCAATCAAAGAGGACCCCGGCCCATCTCTGACCCCGCCCCCACCCCAACAAACTGTCAATCAAAGAGGACCCCGGCCTATCTCTGACCCCGGCCACTGCCCCAACAAACTGTCAATCAAAGAGGACCCCGGCCTATCTCTGACCCCGCCCCCACCCCAACAAACTGTCAATCAAAGAGGACCCCGGCCCATCTCTGACCCCGCCCACTACCCCAACAAACTGTCAATCAAAGAGGACCCCGGCCAATCTCTGACCCCGCCCCCACCCCAACAAACTGTCAATCAAAGAGGACCCCGACCTATCTCTGACCCCGCCCACTGCCCCAACAAACTGTCAATCAAAGAGAACCCCGGCCTATCTCTGACCCCGCCCCCACCCCAACAAACTGTCAATCAAAGAGGACCCCGGCCTATCTCTGACCCCGCCCCCACCCCGACAAACTGTCAATCAAAGAGGACCGCGACCTATCTCTGACCCCGCCCCCACCCCAACAAACTGTCAATCAAAGAGGACCCCGGCCTATCTCTGACCCCGGGCACTGCCCCAACAAACTGTCAATCAAAGAGGACCCCGGCCAATCTCTGACCCCGCCCACTGACCCAACAAACTGTCAATCAAAGAGGACCCCGGCCTATCTCTGACCCCGCCCCCACACCAACAAACTGTCAATCAAAGAGGACCCTGGCCTATCTCTGACCCCGCCCACTGCCCCAACAAACTGTCAATCAAAGAGGACCCCGGCCTATCTCTGACCCCGCCCCCACCCCAACAAACTGTCAATCAAAGAGGACCCCAGCCTATCTCTGACCCCGCCCACTGCCCCAACAAACTGTCAATCAAAGAGGACCCCAGCCTATCTCTGACCCCGCCCACTGCCCCAACAAACTGTCAATCAAAGAGGACCCCGGCCTATCTCTGACCCCGCCCACTGCCCCAACAAACTGTCAATCAAAGAGGACCCCAGCCTATCTCTGACCCCGCCCCCACCCCAACAAACTGTCAATCAAAGAGGACCCCGGCCTATCTCTGACCCCGCCCCCACCCCAACAAACTGTCAATCAAAGAGGACCGCGACCTATCTCTGACCCCGCCCACTGCCCCAACAAACTGTCAATCAAAGAGGACCCCGGCCTATCTCTGACCCCGCCCCCACCCCAACAAACTGTCAATCAAAGAGGACCCCGGCCTATCTCTGACCCCGCCCCCACCCCAACAAACTGTCAATCAAAGAGGACCCCGGCCTATCTCTGACCCCACCCCCACCCCAACAAACTGTCAATCAAAGAGGACCGCGACCTATCTCTGACCCCGCCCCCACCCCAACAAACTGTCAATCAAAGAGGACCCCGGCCTATCTCTGACCCCGCCCCCACCCCGACAAACTGTCAATCAAAGAGGACCCCGGCCTATCTCTGACCCTGCCCCCACCCCGACAAACTGTCAATCAAAGAGGACCCCGGCCGATCTCTGACCCCGCCCCCACCCCAACAAACTGTCAATCAAAGAGGACCCCGGCCGATCTCTGACCCCGCCCCCACCCCAACAAACTGTCAATCAAAGAGGACCCCGGCCTATCTCTGACCCCGCCCCCACCCCAACAAACTGTCAATCAAAGAGGACCCCGGCCTATCTCTGACCCCGCCCCCACCCCAACAAACTGTCAATCAAAGAGGACCCCGACCTATTTCTGACCCCGCCCACTGCCCCAACAAACTGTCAATCAAAGAGGACCCCAGCCTATCTCTGACCCCGCCCCCACCCCAACAAACTGTCAATCAAAGAGGACCCCGGCCTATCTCTGACCCCGCCCCCACCCCAACAAACTGTCAATCAAAGAGGACCCCGGCCTATCTCTGACCCCGCCCACTGACCCAACAAACTGTCAATCAAAGAGGACCCCGGCCAATCTCTGACCCCGCCCACTGCCCCGACAAACTGTCAATCAAAGAGGACCCCGGCCTATCTCTGACCCCGCCCCCACCCAAACAAACTGTCAATCAAAGAGGACCCCGGCCAATCTCTGACCCCGCCCACTGACCCAACAAACTGTCAATCAAAGAGGACCCCGGCCTATCTCTGACCCCGCCCCCACCCCAACAAACTGTCAATCAAAGAGGACCCCGGCCTATCTCTGACCCCGCCCACTGCCCCAACAAACTGTCAATCAAAGAGGACCCCGGCCTATCTCTGACCCCGCCCCCACCCCAACAAACTGTCAATCAAAGAGGACCCCGGCCTATCTCTGACCCCGCCCCCACCCCAACAAACTGTCAATCAAAGAGGACCCCGGCCTATCTCTGACCCCGCCCCCACCCCGACAAACTGTCAATCAAAGAGGACCCCGGCCTATCTCTGACCCCGCCCCCACCCCAACAAACTGTCAATCAAAGAGGACCCCGGCCTATCTCTGACCCCGCCCCCACCCCAACAAACTGTCAATCAAAGAGGACCCCGGCCTATCTCTGACCCCGCCCACTGCCCCAACAAACTGTCAATCAAAGAGGACCCCGGCCAATCTCTGACCCCGCCCACTGCCCCAACAAACTGTCAATCAAAGAGGACCCCGGCCAATCTCTGACCCCGCCCACTGCCCCAACAAACTGTCAATCAAAGAGGACCCCGGCCTATCTCTGACCCCGCCCCCACCCCAACAAACTGTCAATCAAAGAGGACCCCGGCCTATCTCTGACCCCGCCCCCACCCCGACAAACTGTCAATCAAAGAGGACCCCGGCCTATCTCTGACCCCGCCCACTGCCCCAACAAACTGTCAATCAAAGAGGACCCCGGCCGAACTCTGACCCCGCCCCCACCCCAACAAACTGTCAATCAAAGAGGACCCCGGCCTATCTCTGACCCCGCCCCCACCCCAACAAACTGTCAATCAAAGAGGACCCCGGCCTATCTCTGACCCCGCCCACTACCCCAACAAACTGTCAATCAAAGAGGACCCCGGCCTATCTCTGACCCCGCCCCCACCCCAACAAACTGTCAATCAAAGAGGACCCCGGCCTATCTCTGACCCCGCCCCCACCCCAACAAACTGTCAATCAAAGAGGACCCCGGCCTATCTCTGACCCCGCCCCCACCCCAACAAACTGTCAATCAAAGAGGACCCCGGCCAATCTCTGACCCCGCCCCCACACCAACAAACTGTCAATCAAAGAGGACCCCGGCCTATCTCTGACCCCGCCCCCACCCCAACAAACTGTCAATCAAAGAGGACCCCGGCCTATCTCTGACCCCGCCCACTGACCCAACAAACTGTCAATCAAAGAGGACCCCGGCCTATCTCTGACCCCGCCCACTGCCCCAACAAACTGTCAATCAAAGAGGACCCCAGCCTATCTCTGACCCCGCCCACTGCCCCAACAAACTGTCAATCAAAGAGGACCCCGGCCTATCTCTGACCCCGCCCCCACCCCAACAAACTGTCAAAGAGGACCCCGGCCTATCTCTGACCCCGCCCCCACCCCGACAAACTGTCAATCAAAGAGGACCGCGACCTATCTCTGACCCCGCCCCCACCCCAACAAACTGTCAATCAAAGAGGACCCCGGCCTATCTCTGACCCCGCCCACTGCCCCAACAAACTGTCAATCAAAGAGGACCCCGGCCTATCTCTGACCCCGCCCACTGCCCCAACAAACTGTCAATCAAAGAGGACCCCGGCCTATCTCTGACCCCGCCCCCACCCCAACAAACTGTCAATCAAAGAGGACCCCGGCCTATCTCTGACCCCGCCCACTGACCCAACAAACTGTCAATCAAAGAGGACCCCGGCCTATCTCTGACCCCGCCCACTGACCCAACAAACTGTCAATCAAAGAGGACCCCGGCCTATCTCTGACCCCGCCCCCACCCCAACAAACTGTCAATCAAAGAGGACCCCGGCCGATCTCTGACCCCGCCCACTGACCCAACAAACTGTCAATCAAAGAGGACCCCGGCCTATCTCTGACCCCGCCCCCACCCCAACAAACTGTCAATCAAAGAGGACCCCGGCCTATCTCTGACCCCGCCCACTGCCCCAACAAACTGTCAATCAAAGATGACCCCGGCCTATCTCTGACCCCGCCCACTGACCCAACAAACTGTCAATCAAAGAGGACCCCGGCCTATCTCTGACCCCACCCACTGCCCCAACAAACTGTCAATCAAAGAGGACCCCGGCCTATCTCTGACCCCGCCCCCACCCCAACAAACTGTCAATCAAAGAGGACCCCGGCCTATCTCTGACCCCGCCCACTGCCCCAACAAACTGTCAATCAAAGAGGACCCCGGCCTATCTCTGACCCCAACAAACTGTCAATCAAAGAGGACCCCGGCCTATCTCTGACCCCGCCCACTGCCCCAACAAACTGTCAATCAAAGAGGACCCCGGCCTATCTCTGACCCCAACAAACTGTCAATCAAAGAGGACCCCGGCCTATCTCTGACCCCGCCCCCACCCCAACAAACTGTCAATCAAAGAGGACGCCGGCCGATCTCTGACCCCGCCCCCACCCCAACAAACTGTCAATCAAAGAGGACCCCGGCCGATCTCTGACCCCGCCCACTGCCCCAACAAACTGTCAATCAAAGAGGACCCCGGCCTATCTCTGACCCCGCCCACTGCCCCAACAAACTGTCAATCAAAGAGGACCCCGGCCGATCTCTGACCCCGCCCACTGACCTAACAAACTGTCAATCAAAGAGGACCCCGGCCGACCTCTGACCCCGCCCCCACCCCAACAAACTGTCAATCAAAGAGGACCCCGGCCAATCTCTGACCCCGGCCACTGCCCCAACAAACTGTCAATCAAAGAGGACCCCGGCCATTCTCTGACCCCGCCCCCACCCCAACAAACTGTCAATCAAAGAGGACCCCGGCCTATCTCTGACCCCGCCCCCACCCCAACAAACTGTCAATCAAAGAGCACCCCGGCCAATCTCTGACCCCGCCCACTGCCCCAACAAACTGTCAATCAAAGAGGACCCCGGCCTATCTCTGACCCCGCCCCCACCCCAACAAACTGTCAATCAAAGAGGACCCCGGCCTATCTCTGACCCCGCCCCCACCCCAACAAACTGTCAATCAAAGAGGACCCCGGCCTATCTCTGACCCCGGCCACTGCCCCAACAAACTGTCAATCAAAGAGGACCCCGGCCAATCTCTGACCCCGCCCCCACCCCAACAAACTGTCAATCAAAGAGGACCCCGGCCGATCTCTGACCCCGCCCCCACCCCAACAAACTGACAAACCGTATTGCGGCACTGGAGCTGCGGATGGATTCATTAAGGAGCATTCGCGATGCTGAGAACGTCGTGGACAGCACATTTAGTGAGATGGTCACACCGCAGGTAAAGGTTGTACAGGCAGGAAGTAATTGGGTGACCACCAGGCAGAGTAAGAAGAGCAGGCAGGCCCCTGTGGCCGTCCCCCTCTCAAACAAATATACCGCTTTGGATATTGTTGAGGGGGATGACTTATCAGGGGAAGGCAGCAGCAGCCAACTTCCTGGCACCAGGGGTAGCTCTGCTGCACAGGCTGGGAGGAAAAAGAGTGGAAGAGCTATAGTGGTAGGGGATTCTATCGTAAGGGGAACAGACAGGCGTTTCTGTGGCCGTAAACGTGACTCCAGGATGGTTTGTTGCCTCCCTGGTGCCAGGGTCATGGATGTCACTGAGCGGCTACAGGGCATTCTCAAGGGGGAGGGTGAGCAGGCAGAGGTCGTGGTCCACATTGGGACCAACGACAGAGGTAGGAAGGGAGATGAGGTCCTGCATCAAGAATTTAGGGAGCTAGGTAGCAGATTAAAGAGCAGGACCTCAAAGGTTGTAATCTCTGGATTACTCCCAGTGCCACGGGCTAGTGAGTATAGAAATAGGAGGATAGAACAGATGAATGCGTGGCTAAAGAGTTGGTGCAGGAGGGAGGGTTTCAGTTTCCTGGATCACTGGGCCTGCTTCTGGGGAAGGTGGGACTTGTACAAGTCGGATGGGTTGCATCTGAACCAGAGCGGGACAAATATCCTTGCGGGGAGGTTTGCTAGCACTGTTGGGGGGGGTTTAAACTAACTTGGCAGGGGGATGGGATACAGAGTGGAGCTACAATAGTGGGTGATGTGCAGCCAAATATTGAGAAAAAAACAAGTCAGCTTGGAAGACAGGGCAAATATGTGAGGGCAAGGCTGGATGGCATCTATTTTAATGCAAGGAGTCTTGCGAATAAGGTGGATGAACTGAAGGTGTTGATAAACACATGGGAGTATGATATTGTTGCTGTCACAGAGACATGGTTGAGGGAGGGGCAAGACTGGCAGCTCAATATTCCGGGGTACAGAATCTTCAGGCGAGACAGAGGGGGAGGTATAAGAGGAGGGGGGGTCGCAATATTAATTAAAGAATCAATTACTGCCATAAGGAGGGATGATATATTAGCAGGTTCCTCTAATGAGGCCATATGGGTGGAGCTTAAAAACAAAAAGGGGGCAAGCACTTTGATGGGAGTGTACTACAGGCCCCCTAACAGTCAGGGGGAGATAGAGGAACAGATATGTAGGCAAATCTCAGAAAATTGTGCAAATAATAGGGTAATAATCGTGGGGGATTTCAACTTCCCCAATATTAACTGGGATACTCAGAGTGTAAAAGGCTTAGAGGGTACAAAATTCTTAACGTGCATCCAGGAGAGCTTTTTGAGCCAGCATGTAGAAAGTCCGACAAGAGAGGGGGCGGTACTGGACCTAATTCTAGGGAATGTGGCCGGCCAAGTGGAAGAAGTGCTAGTCGGTGAGCACTTTGGTGACAGTGACCATAATTCGGTGAGATTTAAGGTGGTCATGGAAAAGGACAGGGAGGGGCCGGAAATAAAGGTTCTAAATTGGGGGAAGGCCGATTTTAATAGGATAAGGCAGGATCTGGCCAAAATGGACTGGGATCAGCTGCTTGTAGGAAAATCCGCATCGGAGCAATGGGAGTCTTTCAGAAGGGAGATTGAGACCATACAATGGCAACATGTTCCCGTAAAGGTCAAGGGTGGTTCCAAGAACTCCAGGGAACCTTGGATGTCAGGGGATATACGAGAATGGATTAGGAAAAAAAGGAGGGCTTTTGGCAGATACAAAAGGCTAAAGACGGAGGAAGCCCTAGAGGAGAACAAAAAGTGCAGGGGGATACTTAAAAAAATAAATTAGGAGATCAAGGAGGGGCCATGAAATAACACTGGCGAGCAAAATAAAGGAAAATCCTAAGATGTTTTATAAGTATATTAAGGGTAAGAGGATGACGAGGGAAAAAATAGGGCCCATTAGGGACAAAAATGGCAATCTGTGTGTGGAGCCGGCAGATGTAGGAGGGGTTCTAAATGAATTTTTTGCATCTGTTTTCACTATGGAGAAGGACGATGTAGACATAGAAATACGGCAGGGGGACTGTGATATACTCGAACATATTAACATCGAGCGGGAGGAGGTATTGGCGGTTTTAGCAGGCCTAAAAATGGATAAATCCCCAGGCCCGGACGAAATGTATCCCAGGCTACTGTGTGAGGCAAAGGAGGAGATTGCGGGGGCTCTGACACATATATTCAGAACCTCTCTGGCCACAGGGGATGTGCCAGAGGACTGGAGAACCGCTAATGTAATACCATTATTCAAGAAGGGGAGTAGGGAAAAACCGGGGAACTACAGGCCAGTGAGCCTAACATCAGTGGTAGGAAAATTATTGGAAAAAATTCTGAAGGACAAAATTAGTCTCCACTTGGAGAAGCAAGGATTAATCAGGGATAGTCAACATGGCTTTGTCAAGGGAAGATCATGTCTGACTAATTTGATTGAATTTTTTGAGGGGGTGACTAGGCGTGTGGATGAGGGTAACGCAGTGGATGTGGTATACATGGATTTCAGTAAGGCCTTCGATAAAGTCCCCCACAGGAGACTGGTCAAGAAGGTACGAGCCCATGGAATCCAGGGTGCCTTGGCACTTTGGATACAAAACTGGCTTAGTGGCAGAAGGCAGAGGGTGATGGTCGAAGGTTGTTTTTGTGACTGGAAGCCTGTGGCCAGTGGGGTACCACAGGGATTGGTGCTGGGTCCCTTGCTGTTTGTGGTCTACATTAATGACTTGGATATGAATGTAAAAGGTATGATCAGTAAGTTCGCTGATGATACAAAAATTGGTAGGGTGGTAAATAGCGAGGAGGATAGCCTCAGTCTGCAGGACGATATAGATGGGTTGGTCAGATGGGCAGAACAGTGGCAAATGGAATTTAACCCAGAAAAGTGCGAGGTGATGCACTTTGGAGGGACTAACAAGGCAAGGGAATACACAATGAATGGGAGGACCCTAGGCAAGACAGAGGGTCAGAGGGATCTTGGTGTGCAAGTTCACAGATCCCTGAAGGCGGCGGAACAGGTAGATAAGGTGGTAAAGAAGGCATATGGGATACTTGCCTTTATTAGCCGAGGCATAGAATATAAGAGCAAGGAGGTTATGATGGAGCTGTATAAAACACTGGTTAGGCCACAGCTGGAGTACTGTGTGCAGTTCTGGTCGCCACACTACAGGAAGGATGTGATCGCTTTGGAGAGGGTGCAGAGGAGATTCACCAGGATGTTACCAGGGCTGGAGCGCTTCAGCTATGAAGAGAGACTGGGAAGATTGGGTTTGTTTTCCTTGGAGCAGAGGAGGCTGAGGGGGGACATGATTGAGGTGTACAAAATTATGAGGGGCATAGATAGGATGGATACTCAGGAGCTTTTTCCCTTCATTGAGGGTTCTATAACAAGGGGACATAGATTCAAGGTAAAAGGCGGGAGGTTTAGAGGGGATTTGAGAAAGAACTTTTTCACCCAGAGGGTGGTTGGAGTCTGGAACTCACTGCCTGAGAGGGTTGTGGAGGCAGGAACCCTCACAACATTCAAGAAGCATTTGGATGAGCACTTGAAATGCCATAGCATACAAGGCTATGGACCAAATGCTGGAATATGGGATTAGAGTAGACAGGGCTTGATGGCCGGCGCAGACACGATGGGCTGAAGGGCCTCTATCCGTGCTGTATAACTCTATGACTCTATTCCCGTCTCCCAGTTTCCCTGTCTCCATCGTTTCTGTTCTGACGATGCCACCTTCCACACCAGTGCTTCCAATATGTCTTCATTTCTCCTCAACCGAGGATTCCCCTCCACAGCCCTCGACCGTGTCCGTCCTATTTCCTGCACTTCTGTCCTCACCCCTTCCCCTCCCTCCCAGATCCATGATCGAGTCCCTTGTCCTCACCTTCCACCCCACCAGCCTCCACATTCAACGGATCATCCTCCACCATTTCGCGCCAGACAAGTGCCAGGCAATGACCATCTCCAACAAGAGAGAGTCTAACCACCTCCCCTTGACATTCAACGGCATTACCATCACCGAATCCCCCACCATCAACATCCTAGGGGTCACCATTGACCAGAAACTTAACTGGACCAGCCATATAAATACTGTGGCTGCAAGAGCAGGTCAGAGGCTGGGTATTCTGTGACGAGTGACTCACCTCCTGACTCCCCAAAGCCTTTCCACCATCTACAAGGCACAAGTCAGGAGTGTGATGAATACTCTCCACTTGCCTGGATGAGTGCAGCTCCAACAACACTGAAGAAGCTCGACACCATCCAAGATAAAGCAGCTGCTTGATTGGCACCCCATCCACCACCCTAAACATTCACTCCCTTCACCACAGGCGCACCGTGGCTGCAGTGTGTACCATCCACAGGATGCACTGCAGCAACTCGCCAAGGCTTCTTCGACAGCACCTCCCAAACCCGCGACCTCTACCACCTAGAAGGACAAGAGCAGCATGCACATGGGAACAACACCACCTGCACGTTCCCCTCCAAGTCACACACCATCCTGACTTGGAAATATATCGGCCGTTCCTTCATCGTCACTGGGTCAAAATCCTGGAACTCCCTCCCTAACAGCACTGTGGGAGAACCTTCACCACACGGACTGCAGCGGTTCAAGAGGGCGGCTCACCACCACCTTCTCAAGGGCAATTAGGGATGGGCAATAAATGCCGGCCTCACCAGCGACGCCCACATCCCGTGAACAAATTTTTTTTAAAAAAATTTCCGCCACCTCCAGCACGATCCCACCACCAAACACATCTCTCCTCCCCCTCCCCTTTCAGTATTCTGAAGGGACCGCTCCCTCCGTAACACCCTGGTCCATTCTACCAACACCCCCTCTCCTCCCCACAGCACCTTCCCGTTCGAGTCCAGGAGATGCAACACCTGCCCCTTCACCCCCTCTCTTCCCACTGTCCAGGGCCCCAAACATTCCCCCCCAGGTGAAACAGTGATTCACTTGTACTTCTTTCAATTTACTAAACTGTGTTCACTGCTCACGACGAGGTCTCCTCAATACTGGGGAGACCAAACGCAGATTGGGTGATCACTTCACTGAACACCTCCGCCCAGTCCGCAAGTGTGACCCTGACCTCCCATTTTAATTCCCTGTCCCACTCCCACTCCCTCTCTGTCCTCGGCCTCTTACACTGTTCCAATGAAGTTCGATGAACAGCACCTCATCTCTCCATTAGAAACTTTCCAACCTTCCAGACTCAACACTGATTTCAATAATTTCAGATCAGAACCACTGCTCCCATTTTCTCAGACAGCAGGTGCTGGGAATGGTTCTGTTGTTGCCATTTACCCCTCCTCTAGACCCATCTTTTGTTCCTTTACCTGTCCTATTCCCACCCTCCTTGCCTTACACCATCATCCCTTTTGTTATTTAATCACTCCTCTATCTCAATACCATATTCCCACTCTCTCCCCATACCCCTTGATGCCTTTTGTGTCTAGAAATCTATCCAGCTCCTTCTTAAATATATTCAGTGACTTGGCCTCCACAGCCTTCTGTGGTAGAGAATTTCACAAGTTCACCACCCTCTGAGTGAAGAAATTTCTCCTCATCTCAGTCCTAAATGTCCTACCCCGTATCCTGAGACTGTGACCCCTCGTTCTGGACCCCCCAGCCAGGGGAAACATCCTCCCTGCATCCAGTCTGTCTCGCCCTGTCAGAATTTTAGATGTTTCAATGAGATTGTCTTGGGGAACTGCAAGACTTGGAAGTTAGACTGAAGGGCAGTGAGTGACTGCATGGCCTCTGGTCCCTTTCGATCAAAAGGCAGCCAGCATTGTTGAGCAGACAGCCAACGGTTGCTAACGGTCAGGATGTTTGTGATCGGAGGCGATAGCCCTGATCAATTAAACAATTCATACTTTACACAGCCCACACTCTGACTGGTTTGGACATTGGACCATGCAGAGTGTCTGGGTTCCCATCTGATAATGAGTGAGTGCTGAGAAATGACAGGCAGTAACCCTTTCCATCTCTCTCTCCCTCTCTCTCAGTCTGTTTGTCTCTCTCTCTCTCCCTCTCTCTCAGTCTGTTTGTCTCTCTCTCTCTCCCTCTCTCAGTCTGTCCATCTCTCTCTCTCTCCCTCTCTCTCAGTCTGTTTGTCTCTCTCTCTCTCCCTCTCTCTCAGTCTGTCCATCTCTCTCTCTCTCCCTCTCTCTCAGTCTGTCCATCTCTCTCTCTCTATCTCTCTCTCAGTCTGTTTGTCTCTCTCTCTCTATCTCTCTCTCAGTCTGTTTGTCTCTCTCTCTCTCTCCCTCTCTCTCAGTCTGTTTGTCTATCACTCTCTCCCTCTCTCTCGGTCTGTTTGTCTATCTCTCTCTCTCTCTCCCTCTCTCTCTGTCTGTTTGTCTCTCTCTCTCTCCCTCTCTCTCAGTCTGTTTGTCTCTCTCTCTCTCTCCCTCTCTCTGTCTGTTTGTCTCTCTCTCTCTCCCTCTCTCTCAGTCTGTTTGTCTCTCTCTCTCTCCCTCTCTCTCAGTCTGTTTGTCTCTCTCTCTCTCTCTCTATCTCTCAGTCTGTTTGTCTCTCTCTCTCTCTCCCTCTCTCTCAGTCTGTTTGTCTCTCTCTCTCTCCCTCTCTCTCAGTCTGTTTGTCTCTCTCTCTCTCTCTCTCTGTCTGTTTGTCTCTCTCTCTCTCTCTCTCTCTGTCTGTTTGTCTCTCTCTCTCTCCCTCTCTCTCAGTCTGTTTGTCTCTCTCTCTCTCTCCCTCTCTCTCAGTCTGTTTGTCTCTCTCTCTCTCTCTCTCTCAGTCTGTTTGTCTCTCTCTCTCTCTCCCTCTCTCTCAGTCTGTTTGTCTATCTCTCTCTCCCTCTCTCTCAGTCTGTTTGTCTCTCTCTCTCTCTCTCTCTCAGTCTGTTTGTCTCTCTCTCTCTCTCTCTCTCTCTCAGTCTGTTTGTCTCTCTCTCTCTCTCCCTCTCTCTCAGTCTGTTTGTCTCTCTCTCTCTCTCAGTCTGTTTGTCTCTCTCTCTCTCTCAGTCTGTTTGTCTCTCTCTCTCTCCCTCTCTCTCAGTCTGTTTGTCTCTCTCTCTCTCTCTCCCTCTCTCCCTCTCTCTCAGTCTGTTTGTCTCTCTCTCTCTCCCTCTCTCTCAGTCTGTTTGTCTCTCTCTCTCTCCCTCTCTCTCAGTCTGTTTGTCTCTCTCTCTCTCTCCCTCTCTCTCAGTCTGTTTGTCTCTCTCTCTCTCTCCCTCTCTCTCAGTCTATTT
>NW_027139728.1:0-2500 GCF_035084215.1 Heptranchias perlo | reverse complement strand
CTCTCCCCCCTCTCCCCTCTCTCCCTCTCTCCCTCTGCTCTCCCTCTGCTCTCCCTCTCTCCCTCTGCTCTCCCTCTCTCCCCTCTCCCTCTCTCTCCTCTCTCCCCCTCCTCCCTCTCTCCCTCTTCTCCCTCTGCTCTCCCCCTCTCCCCCTCTCCCCCTCTCCCTCTCTCCCTCTCTCCCTCTGCTCTCCCTCTCTCTCTCCCCTCTGCTCTCCCTCTCTCCCCTCTCCCTCTCTCCCCTCTCCCTCTCTCCCCTCTCTCCCCTCTCTCCCTCTCTCCCCTCTCCCTCTCTCCCTCTGCTCTCCCTCTCTCCCTCTCTCCCCTCCCTCTCTCCCTCTCCCCTCTCTCCCTCTCTCCCTCTCTCCCCCTCTCCCCTCTCTCCCTCTCTCCCCTCTCCCTCTCCCCCCTCTCCCTCTCTCCCTCTCTCCCTCTGCTCTCCCTCTCTCCCTCTCTCTCTCATATACCCTGTGTTCGTCCTGTGTTTGGCTCTTGTATTTTCTACAGATTTCTGGCAAATCCATTCTCTCATAGTTCGGGAACACCCCTGGGAGCCGCCCTTGCTCGACGGCCTGAGGAGCAGACCTGCGATGTAAACGAGGTTACTCCGCAGTTCCGGTGGGAGTGGGGCAGCTCCCAGGAGATTGCCCGCCCGCTCCCTCTGTACTCTAACCTCCTTCCTCGGCCGGGGAAAGGCCACTTCCACTGGGGAGGTCAGTTAAACAGCTGGAGGCAGTGGGAGTTCCATCTTTGTCGTTTTCTTTAAGTTGTGTCAAAGTAATCATCGCCTCGAGACTAAAATCAGAGTTTGCTTCCATATCCCATCTGGGACTGTCCCATAGTCCATGATAAGAGATTGCAGTAACTAGAAAGCACAGTTTCACAGACACCGGCAAGAAGGAAGTACCTTCGATTTATACCGCACCTTATCAGAGTAGTTCCATAGTATGGACAGCACGGGAGGAGGCATTCAGCCCATCGATCCTGTGCTGGCTCTTTGAGAGATCTATCCAATTAGTCCCACTCCCCTGCTCTTTCCCCAGTGCCCTGTAAATTCTTCCCTTCAATATTTATCCAATTCCCTTTTGAAAGTTATTATTGAATCTGCTTCCACCGTCCTTTCAGGGAGTAAATTCCAGATCATTACAACTCACTGCGTAAAAAATGTTTCCTGATGTCTCCTCTGGTTCTTTTGCCGATCACCTTAAATCTGTGTCCTCTGGTTACTGACCCTTCGACCACTGGAATCAGTTTCTCCTTATTTACTCTGTCAAAACCGTTGATGATTTTGAACACCTCGATCAAATCTCCCCTTAACCTTCTCTGTTCGAAGGAGAACAATCCCAGCTTCTCCAGTCTCTCTGCATAACTGAAGTCCCTCATCCCTGGGACCATTCTAGTAAATCTCCTCTGCACCCTCTCTAAGGCCTTCACATCCTTCCTAAAGTGTGGTGCCCAGAATTGAACACAATACTCCAGCTGAGGCCTAACCAGTGTTTATAAAGGTTTAACATAACTTCCTTGCTTTTGTACTCTATCCCTCTATTAATAAAGCCCAGGATCCCGTACACTTTTTTAAACAGCCTTCTCAACCTGTCCTGCCACCTTCAGAGATTTGTGTACATTCACCCCCAGGTCTCTCTGTTCCTGCACCCGCTTTAAAATTGTACCATTTAGTTTATTTGCCTCTCCTCAATCTTAATACCAAAATTCATCACTTCACAGATCTCTGTGTTAAATTCCATCTCCCATCTGTCTGCCCATGTCACCAGTCTGTCTCTGTCCTCCTGAATCTGTTACTATCCTCCACATTGTTTACTACATTTCTGAGTTTTGTGTCATCTGCATACTTTGAAATTATACCCTGTATACCCCAGTCCAGGTCATTAATGTATATTGAAAAGAGCAGTGGTCCTAATACTGAGCCCTGGGGATCACCACTGTAACTTCCCTCCAGTCTGATAAACAACCGTTCACCACTACTCTCTGCTTTCTGTCCCTTAGCCAATTTCCACCCTTACTTCCCTCAGTAACCCAGGACGCATCCCATCCGGACCGGGTGACTTTTCTACTTTGAGTACTGCCAATCTTTTAAGTCCCTCCTCTTTATCTATTTTTATCCTCTCCAATCTCGCGACTACCTCCTCCTTTACTGCGACGTTGGCAGCATCCTCTCTCTGGTGAAGACGGTATGAAGTTTTCATTTAGTGCCTCAGCCTGTCCTCTGCCTCCACAAGAAGATCTCCTTTTTGTCCCTAATCAGACCCACCCTTCCTCTGATTGACCTTTCACTATTTATATGTTTCTAAGAGATTTTTGGGTTCCCTTTTATGTTCGCCACTCATCTTTTCTCAGACTCTCTCTTTGCTCCTCATTTCCTTTTTTAGATCTCCTGTACTTCCTGTATTCCGCCTGGTTCTCTACTGTATTATGAACCTGACATTTATCATAAGCCTCCTATTTCTGTTTCATTTTAATCTCTATCTTTGGTCATCCAGGGA
>NW_027139727.1:95000-105233 GCF_035084215.1 Heptranchias perlo | reverse complement strand
TCGCCAGCCAGCGTTCGACAGCAGCGGTCGCCCGGGCCGGGTTTCAGCGAGGATGAAACGCCAGAAAGCGAAGAGGAAGGGGCAGTCGAAGGAGAGAGTCTTCGGGTGCGACCTCATCAGTCATCTGGAGGGCTCGGGGCACGATGGTAAGACCTGCGACTTCAAACACAGGTATCTCCCGAGAGGGAGAGGGGACTGAGAGACACCAGTCAGTGTACAGATATCACCCTGAGAGAGAGGGACTGAGAGACACCAGTCAGTGTGCAGATATCTCCCTGAGAGAGGGGGACTGAGAGATACCAGTCAGTGTACAGATATCACCCTTAGAGAGAGGGGACTGAGAGACACAGTCAGTGTACAGATATCTCCTGAGAGAGAGGGACTGAGAGATACCAGTCAGTGTACAGATATCACCCTGAGAGAGAGGGGACTGAGAGACACCAGTCAGTGTACAGATATCTCCCTGAGAGAGAGGGGACTCTTGAGAGACACCAGTCAGTGTACAGATATCTCCCTGAGAGAGAGGGGGACTGAGAGACACCAGTCAGTGTACAGGTATCACCCTGAGAGAGAGGGGACTGAGAGACACCAGTCAGTGTACAGATATCACCTGAGAGAGAGGGGGACTGAGAGACACCAGTCAGTGTACAGGTATCTCCTGAGAGAGAGGGGACTGAGAGACACCAGTCAGTGTACAGATATCACCCTGAGAGAGAGGGGACTGAGAGACACCAGTCAGTGTACAGATATCACCCTGAGAGAGAGGGGACTGAGAGACACCAGTCAGTGTACAGATATCTCCCTGAGAGAGAGGGGACTGAGAGACACCAGTCAGTGTACAGATATCACCTGAGAGAGAGGGGACTGAGAGACACCAGTCAGTGTACAGATATCACCCTGAGAGAGAGGGGACTGAGAGACACCAGTCAGTGTACAGATATCTCCCTGAGAGAGAGGGGACTGAGAGACACCAGTCAGTGTACAGATATCACCCTGAGAGAGAGGGACTGAGAGACACCAGTCAGTGTACAGATATCACCCTGAGAGAGAGGGACTGAGAGACACCAGTCAGTGTACAGATATCTCCCTGAGAGAGAGGGGAATGAGAGACACCAGTCAGTGCACAGTATCTCCCTGAGAGAGAGGGGACTGAGAGACACCAGTCAGTGTACAGATATCTCCCTGAGAGAGAGGGGACTGAGAGACACCAGTCAGTGTACAGATATCTCCCTGAGAGAGAGGGGACTGAGAGACACCAGTCAGTGTACAGATATCTCCCTGAGAGAGAGGGGACTGAGAGACACCAGTCAGTGTAGAGATATCTCCCTGAGAGAGAGGGGACTGAGAGACACCAGTCAGTGTACAGATATCTCCCTGAGAGAGAGGGGGACTGAGAGACACCAGTCAGTGTACAGATATCTCCCTGAGAGAGAGAGGACTGAGAGACACCAGTCAGTGTACAGATATCTCCCTGAGAGAGAGGGACTGAGAGACACCAGTCAGTGTACAGATATCACCCTGAGAGAGAGGGACTGAGAGACACCAGTCAGTGTACAGATATCACCCTGAGAGAGAGGGGACTGAGAGACACCAGTCAGTGTACAGATATCTCCCTGAGAGAGAGGGACTGAGAGACACCAGTCAGTGTACAGATATCTCCCTGAGAGAGAGGGACTGAGAGACACCAGTCAGTGTACAGATATCACCCTGAGAGAGAGAGGGACTGAGAGACACCAGTCAGTGTACAGATATCTCCCTGAGAGAGAGGGGACTGAGAGACACCAGTCAGTGTACAGATATCACCCTGAGAGAGAGAGGACTGAGAGACACCAGTGTGTACAGATATCACCCTGAGAGAGAGGGGACTGAGAGACACCAGTCAGTGTACAGATATCTCCCTGAGAGAGAGGGACTGAGAGACACCAGTCAGTGTACAGATATCTCCCTGAGAGAGAGGGGACTGAGAGACACCAGTCAGTGTACAGATATCTCCCTGAGAGAGAGGGGACTGAGAGACACCAGTCAGTGTACAGATATCACCCTGAGAGAGAGGGGACTGAGAGACACCAGTCAGTGTACAGATATCACCCTGAGAGAGAGAGGGACTGAGAGACACCAGTCAGTGTACAGATATCACCCTGAGAGAGAGGGGACTGAGAGACACCAGTCAGTGTACAGATATCTCCCTGAGAGAGAGGGACTGAGAGACACCAGTCAGTGTACAGATATCTCCCTGAGAGAGGGGACTGAGAGACACCAGTCAGTGTACAGATATCTCCCTGAGAGAGAGGGGACTGAGAGACACCAGTCAGTGTACAGATATCTCCCTGAGAGAGAGGGACTGAGAGACACCAGTCAGTGTACAGATATCTCCCCGAGAGAGAGGGGACTGAGAGACACCAGTCAGTGCACAGATATCACCCTGAGAGAGAGGGGACTGAGAGACACCAGTCAGTGTACAGATATCTCCCTGAGAGAGAGAGGACTGAGAGACACCAGTCAGTGTACAGATATCACCCTGAGAGAGAGGGGACTGAGAGACACCAGTCAGTGTACAGATATCACCCTGAGAGAGGGACTGAGAGACGCCAGTCAGTGTACAGATATCTCCCTGAGAGAGAGGGGACTGAGACACCAGTCAGTGTACAGATATCTCCCTGAGAGAGAGGGGACTGAGAGACACCAGTCAGTGTACAGATATCTCCCTGAGAGAGAGGGGACTGAGAGACACCAGTCAGTGTACAGATATCTCCCTGAGAGAGAGGGACTGAGAGACACCAGTCAGTGTACAGATATCTCCCTGAGAGAGGGGACTGAGAGACACCAGTCAGTGTACAGATATCTCCCTGAGAGAGAGGGGACTGAGAGACACCAGTCAGTGTACAGATATCTCCCTGAGAGAGAGGGGACTGAGAGACACCAGTCAGTGTGCAGATATCACCCTGAGAGAGAGGGGACTGAGAGACACCAGTCAGTGTACAGATATCTCCCTGAGAGAGAGGGGACTGAGAGACTCCAGTCAGTGCACTGATATCTCCCTGAGAGAGAGGGGACTGAGAGACTCCAGTCAGTGTACAGATATCTCCCTGAGAGAGAGGGGACTGAGAGACACCAGTCAGTGTGCAGATATCACCCTGAGAGAGAGGGGACTGAGAGACACCAGTCAGTGTACAGATATCTCCCTGAGAGAGAGGGGACTGAGAGACACCAGTCAGTGTGCAGATATCACCCTGAGAGAGAGGGGACTGAGAGACACCAGTCAGTGTACAGATATCTCCCTGAGAGAGAGGGGACTGAGAGACTCCAGTCAGTGTACTGATATCTCCCTGAGAGAGAGGGGACTGAGAGACACCAGTCAGTGTGCAGATATCACCCTGAGGGAGAGGGGACTGAGAGACACCAGTCAGTGGACAGATATCACCCTGAGAGAGAGGGGACTGAGAGACACCAGTCAGTGCACAGATATCTCCCTGAGAGAGAGGGGACTGAGAGACACCTGTCAGTGCACAGATATCTCCCTGAGAGAGAGGGGACTGAGAGACACCAGTCAGTGTACAGATATCTCCCTGAGAGAGAGGGGACTGAGAGACACCAGTCAGTGTACAGATATCTCCCTGAGAGAGAGGGGACTGAGAGACACCAGTCAGTGTACAGATATCTCCCTGAGAGAGGGGGGACTGAGAGACACCAGTCAGTGTACAGATATCTCCCTGAGAGAGAGGGGACTGAGAGACACCAGTCAGTGTACAGATATCTCCCTGAGAGAGAGGGGACTGAGAGACACCAGTCAGTGTACAGATATCTCCCTGAGAGAGAGGGGACTGAGAGACACCAGTCAGTGTACAGATATCTCCCTGAGAGAGAGGGGACTGAGAGACACCAGTCAGTGTACAGATATCTCCCTGAGAGAGAGGGGACTGAGAGACACCAGTCAGTGTACAGATATCTCCCTGAGAGAGAGGGGACTGAGAGACACCAGTCAGTGTACAGATATCTCCCTGAGAGAGAGGGGACTGAGAGACACCAGTCAGTGTACAGATATCTCCCTGAGAGAGAGGGGACTGAGAGACACCAGTCAGTGTACAGATATCTCCCTGAGAGAGAGGGGACTGAGAGACACCAGTCAGTGTACAGATATCACCCTGAGAGAGAGGGGACTGAGAGACACCAGTCAGTGTACAGATATCACCCTGAGAGAGAGGGGACTGAGAGACACCAGTCAGTGTACAGATATCTCCCTGAGAGAGGGGGACTGAGAGACACCAGTCAGTGTACAGATATCTCCCTGAGAGAGAGGGGACTGAGAGACACCAGTCAGTGTACAGATATCTCCCTGAGAGAGAGAGGGGACTGAGAGACACCAGTCAGTGTACAGATATCTCCCTGAGAGAGAGAGGACTGAGAGACACCAGTCAGTGTACAGATATCACCCTGAGAGAGAGGGGACTGAGAGACACCAGTCAGTGTACAGATATCACCCTGAGAGAGGGACTGAGAGACGCCAGTCAGTGTACAGATATCTCCCTGAGAGAGAGAGGACTGAGAGACACCAGTCAGTGTACAGATATCACCCTGAGAGAGAGGGGACTGAGAGACACCAGTCAGTGTACAGATATCACCCTGAGAGAGGGACTGAGAGACGCCAGTCAGTGTACAGATATCTCCCTGAGGGAGAGGACTGAGAGACACCAGTCAGTGTACAGATTTCTCCCTGAGAGAGAGGGGACTGAGAGACACCAGTCAGTGTACAGATATCTCCCTGAGAGAGAGGGGACTGAGAGACACCAGTCAGTGTACAGATATCTCCCTGAGAGAGAGGGGACTGAGAGACACCAGTCAGTGTACAGATATCTCCCTGAGAGAGAGGGGACTGAGAGACACCAGTCAGTGTACAGATATCTCCCTGAGAGAGAGGGGACTGAGAGACACCAGTCAGTGTACAGATATCTCCCTGAAGAGAGAGGGGACTGAGAGACACCAGTCAGTGTACAGATATCTCCCTGAGAGAGAGGGGACTGAGAGACACCAGTCAGTGTACAGATATCACCCTGAGAGAGAGGGACTGAGAGACACCAGTCAGTGTACAGATATCTCCCTGAGAGAGAGGGGACTGAGAGACACCAGTCAGTGTACAGATATCTCCCTGAGAGAGAGGGACTGAGAGACACCAGTCAGTGTACAGATATCTCCCTGAGGGAGAGGACTGAGAGACACCAGTCAGTGTACAGATTTTTCCCTGAGAGAGAGAGGACTGAGAGACACCAGTCAGTGTACAGATATCTCCCTGAGAGAGAGGGGACTGAGAGACACCAGTCAGTGTACAGATATCACCCTGAGAGAGGGGGGACTGAGAGACACCAGTCAGTGTACAGATATCTCCCTGAGAGAGAGGGGACTGAGAGACACCAGTCAGTGTACAGATATCACCCTGAGAGAGAGAGGACTGAGAGACACCAATCAGTGGACAGATATCACCCTGAGAGAGAGAGGACTGAGAGACACCAGTCAGTGTAAAGATATCACCCTGAGAGAGAGGGGACTGAGAGACACCAGTCAGTGTACAGATATCTCCCTGAGAGAGAGAGGGACTGAGAGACACCAGTCAGTGTACAGATATCTCCCTGAGAGAGAGGGGACTGAGAGACACCAGTCAGTGTACAGATATCTCCCTGAGAGAGAGGGGACTGAGAGACACCAGTCAGTGTACAGATATCTCCCTGAGAGAGAGGGGACTGAGAGACACCAGTCAGTGTACAGATATCTCCCTGAGAGAGAGAGGACTGAGAGACACCAGTCAGTGTACAGATACCACCCTGAGAGAGAGGGGACTGAGAGACACCAGTCAGTGTACAGATATCTCCCTGAGAGAGAGGGGACTGAGAGACACCTGTCAGTGCACAGATATCTCCCTGAGAGAGAGGGGACTGAGAGACACCAGTCAGTGTACAGATATCTCCCTGAGAGAGAGGGGACTGAGAGACACCAGTCAGTGTACAGATATCTCCCTGAGAGAGAGGGGACTGAGAGACACCAGTCAGTGTACAGATATCTCCCTGAGAGAGAGGGGACTGAGAGACACCAGTCAGTGTACAGATATCTCCCTGAGAGAGAGAGGACTGAGAGACACCAGTCAGTGTACAGATATCTCCCTGAGAGAGGGGGGACTGAGAGACACCAGTCAGTGTACAGATATCTCCCTGAGAGAGAGGGGACTGAGAGACACCAGTCAGTGTACAGATATCACCCTGAGAGAGGGACTGAGAGACACCAGTCAGTGTACAGATATCTCCCTGAGAGAGAGGGACTGAGAGACACCAGTCAGTGTACAGATATCACCCTGAGAGAGAGGGGACTGAGAGACACCAGTCAGTGTACAGATATCTCCCTGAGAGAGAGGGACTGAGAGACACCAGTCAGTGTACAGATATCTCCCTGAGAGAGAGGGGACTGAGAGACACCAGTCTGTGTACAGATATCTCCCTGAGAGAGAGGGGACTGAGAGACACCAGTCAGTGTACAGATATCTCCCTGAGAGAGAGGGGACTGAGAGACACCAGTCAGTGTACAGATATCTCCCTGAGAGAGAGGGGACTGAGAGACACCAGTCAGTGTACAGATATCTCCCTGAGAGAGAGGGGACTGAGAGACACCAGTCAGTGTACAGATATCTCCCTGAGAGAGAGGGGACTGAGAGACACCAGTCAGTGTACAGATATCTCCCTGAGAGAGAGGGACTGAGAGACACCAGTCAGTGTACAGATATCTCCCTGAGAGAGAGGGGACTGAGAGACACCAGTCAGTGTACAGATATCTCCCTGAGAGAGAGGGGACTGAGAGACACCAGTCAGTGTACAGATATCTCCCTGAGAGAGAGGGACTGAGAGACACCAGTCAGTGTACAGATATCTCCCTGAGAGAGAGGGGACTGAGAGACACCAGTCAGTGTACAGATATCTCCCTGAGAGAGAGAGGGGACTGAGAGACACCAGTCAGTGTACAGATATCTCCCTGAGAGAGAGAGGACTGAGAGACACCAGTCAGTGTACAGATATCACCCTGAGAGAGAGGGGACTGAGAGACACCAGTCAGTGTACAGATATCACCCTGAGAGAGGGACTGAGAGACGCCAGTCAGTGTACAGATATCTCCCTGAGAGAGAGAGGACTGAGAGACACCAGTCAGTGTACAGATATCACCCTGAGAGAGAGAGGGGACTGAGAGACACCAGTCAGTGTACAGATATCTCCCTGAGAGACAGGGACTGAGAGACACCAGTCAGTGTACAGATATCTCCCTGAGAGAGAGGGGACTGAGAGACACCAGTCAGTGTACAGATATCTCCCTGAGAGAGAGGGACTGAGAGACACCAGTCAGTGTACAGATATCTCCCTGAGGGAGAGGACTGAGAGACACCAGTCAGTGTACAGATTTCTCCCTGAGAGAGAGAGGACTGAGAGACACCAGTCAGTGTACAGATATCACCCTGAGAGAGAGAGGACTGAGAGACACCAGTCAGTGTACAGATTTCTCCCTGAGAGAGAGAGGACTGAGAGACACCAGTCAGTGTACAGATATCTCCCTGAGGGAGAGGACTGAGAGACACCAGTCAGTGTACAGATTTTTCCCTGAGAGAGAGAGGACTGAGAGACACCAGTCAGTGTACAGATATCTCCCTGAGAGAGAGGGGACTGAGAGACACCAGTCAGTGTACAGATATCTCCCTGAGAGAGAGGGGACTGAGAGACACCAGTCAGTGTACAGATATCGCCCTGAGAGAGAGGGGACTGAGAGACACCAGTCAGTGTACAGATATCTCCCTGAGAGAGGGGGGACTGAGAGACACCAGTCAGTGTACAGATATCTCCCTGAGAGAGAGGAGACTGTGAGACACCAGTCAGTGTGCAGATATCTCCCTGAGAGAGAGGGGACTGAGAGACACCAGTCAGTGTACAGATATCTCCCTGAGAGAGAGAGGGACTGAGAGACACCAGTCAGTGTACAGATATCTCCCTGAGAGAGAGGGGACTGAGAGACACCAGTCAGTGTACAGATATCTCCCTGAGAGAGAGGGGACTGAGAGACACCAGTCAGTGTACAGATATCTCCCCGAGAGAGAGAGGACTGAGAGACACCAGTCAGTGTACAGATACCACCCTGAGAGAGAGGGGACTGAGAGACACCAGTCAGTGTACAGATATCACCCTGAGAGAGAGGGACTGAGAGACACCAGTCAGTGTACAGATATCACCCTGAGAGAGGGGACTGAGAGACACCAGTCAGTGTACAGATATCTCCTTGAGAGAGAGGGGACTGAGAGACACCAGTCAGTGTACAGATATCACCCTGAGAGAGAGGGGACTGAGAGACACCAGTCAGTGTACAGATATCTCCCTGAGAGAGAGGGGACTGAGAGACACCAGTCAGTGTACAGATATCTCCCTGAGAGAGAGGGGACTGAGAGACACCAGTCAGTGTGCACATATCTCCCTGAGAGAGAGGGGACTGAGAGACACCAGTCAGTGTACAGATATCACCCTGAGAGAGAGGGGACTGAGAGACACCAGTCAGTGTACAGATATCTCCCTGAGAGAGAGGGGACTGAGAGACACCAGTCAGTGTACAGATATCTCCCTGAGAGAGAGGGGACTGAGAGACACCAGTCAGTGTACAGATATCTCCCTGAGAGAGAGGGGACTGAGAGACACCAGTCAGTGTACAGATATCTCCCTGACCGAGATGTGTTTGATCTGAACTTTTATAAAACACTATTTGGGCCACGACTGGAGAATTCAGTCCGGATCAGGGCACCGCACTTTCGGGAAAGATGTGACGGCCTTCGAGAGGGTGCAGAGGAGATTTACTGGAATGGTTCCAGGGATGAGGGACTTTAGTTACGGGGAGAGACTGGAGAAGCTGAGGGTTCGTTCTCCTCGGAACAGAGACGGTTGCGAGGAGATTCGATCGAGGGGTTCAAAATCAGGAAGGGTCTGGACAGAGCAGAGACAGAGAGAGAAACTGTTCCCATTGGCGGAAGGGTCGGGAACCAGAGGACACGGATTTAAGGTGATCGGGAAAAGGACCAGAGGGGGGAGATGAGGAGGAGAATGTTTTTCTCCGCAGCGAGTTGTTCTGATCTGGAATTCACTGCCTGAAAGGGCGGTGGGAGCAGATTCAATAATAACTTTCAAATGGGAATTCGATAAATACTCGAAGGGGGAAATTTACAGGGCGACGGGGAAAGAGCGGGGAGTGTGGGGTTAATTGGACAGCTCTTTCACAGAGCCAGCACAGGCAGCGATGGGCCGATTGGCCTCATTCTGTGCTGTATCCACTGTGATTTTAAGATCTCCCTCCCTCTCTCTCTCTCTCTCTCTCTCTCCCTCTGTCTCTCTCTCTGTCTCTCTCTCTCTGTCTGTGTCTCTCTCTGTCTGTGTGTCTCTCTCTGTCTCTCTCTCCCTCTCTCCCTCTGTCTCTCTCTGTCTCTCTCTCCCTCTCTCTCTCTCTGTCTGTGTGTCTCTCTCTGTCTCTCTCTGTCTCTCGCTCCCTCTCTCTCTCTATCTCTCTCTCTCTCTCTCACCCCCCCTCACACTGTGTCTCTCTGCCACTCCCTCTCACATTCTCCCTCTCTCCCTTTCTCTCTTTCTCTCACTTTCCCTCTCTCCATGTCCTTCTCTCGCTCTCTCTCTCTCTATATCTCACTTTCCCTATCTCCATGTCCTTCTCTCTCTCTCTCTGTATCTCACTCTCCATCTCTCCCTGTCCTGCTCTCTCACTCTCTCTCTCTATATCTCCCTCTCCCTCTCTCCATGTCCTACTCTCTCTTTCTGTATCTCCCTCTCCCTCTCTCCCTGTCCTGCTCTCTCACTCTCTCTCTCTGTATCTCCCTCTCCCTCTCTCCCAGTCCTGCTCTCTCTCTCCCTCTCCCTCTCTCCCTGTCCTGCTCTCCCTCTCACTCTCCCACACCCCGTGTCCTGCTCTCTCTCTTGCTCTCTATCTCACTCTCCCTCTCTCCCTGTCCTGCTCTCTCTCTCACTTTCACCTTGTCCTGCTCTCTCTCTCTCACTCTCCCTCTCTCCCTGTCCTGCTCTCTCTCTCACTCTCCCTCTCTCCTTGTCCTGCTCTCTCTCTCTCACTCTCCCTCTCTCCCTGTCCTGCCCTCTCTCTCACTCTCCCTCTCTCCATGCCCTGCTCTCTCTCTCTCTCACTCTCCCTCTCTCCCTGTCCTGCTCTCTC